>NC_034597.1:108151687-108199164 GCF_900095145.1 Mus pahari | reverse complement strand
AGCTCTGGCTGTCCTGGAACTCACTTGGTAAACCAGGCTGGCCTCGAACTCAGAAATCCGCCTGCCTCTGCCTCCCGAGTGCTGGGATTAAAGGCCTGCACCACCAGGCCTGGCTTTTTTTGGTTTTTCGAGACAGGGTTTCTCTGTAGCCCTGGCTGTCTTGGAACTCACTCTGTAGTCCAGGCTGGCCTCAAACTCAGAAATCCACCTGCCTCTGCCTCTGCCTCCCAAGTGCTGGGATTAAAGGCGTGTGCCACCATGCCCAGCTTGTTTCCTGGACTCTCATCCGAAGCTGTATATCTCTAGTGAATGGGAACCACACCTCTCACCACCTGATGCTAATACATATTTCTTCTATATTCAAGAATCAGCGGAAACACAAAACTGTCAGGTTAATGGGGATTAATGAGTTGGCAGGTCTATGGCCGCATTAGAGAAAGGACCGGGCCAGGGAAGCTTACAATTATGGTACTGACTAGGAGAAGACAGCATAGGCTGGGGATAAAGTTTGCAGAGCCCAGTGTATGAAAGACCCTAGACACCGCTGCAAAGGAACAAACAGAAATCACAGAAGGGTGAGGACAAAGGCAGAATGTTTGGAGATTCACAGAGAAATCTCACTTGCCTCACTTTAGGATTCTGGTTCAAGTGCCACTGGCTGTGAGCCCAGCCGAGAACAGCAGGGCTTCCCCATCCCTGGGACAGACTCTTCCTAGATTTTGATGTCACCAGATCTGGATTCCCTCTGCTTGTTGTTCTCACTGCCCCAAAGCACCCTGGCTCCATGAAGACCCGACACAGTCCTGGGCTGTCCTTTGACTCAAGCATGCCACCTTCTAGCTGACAGGTTCTCTCTATCTTCATCATGGCAACCCCAGAATAGTGAGCCCTCTGTATTACTCAGTAGACTATGAAAGGCTATGAGCGAATGCAGTCAATCAGCTCACTGCCTAAACCGGCCAATAACAGAGAAACCAGCCTTTAAAATGGGCCTTTGACCAAAACAAAGAACATGCATGGAAGCTCTAAGTTTGGTAATCAAAATGGTCAAGCCTTTTAAAAGCAGTTTGACATTCTTTGCAAACTTTTAATCAGCTGGACCCATTCACTGGGCTGCACCTTTGGCTTTGAACTACAGAAACCTTTATGCTAGTCTGCCTGCTGCGGCATCACCTGTATTAGAAAAAGAAAAACCACAGTCCGTTATTTACAGCACAAGTTGTAGATGATGTGGACAACTGTGAAAAACAGAAGAGGAGGCCTCGTATTGAGAAGAATTCCCTTTGGAGTCAGGAAACAAAGCCAGCGCTGTGAAGGGCTTCCTCGGTGCATGGCGGAGCTGTGTCTGTGCACACACACACCCGACAGACTTTAATCTGAAACCCAGAAGGATGTGCAGGGATAAAGGCAGTACGACTCCTGGAGCGGAAGCAGGGTGGACGGGGCTGCTTCCAGTCTCCAGCTCCCCAGACACCGCTGGCACACGCACAGATTACTGCTGCATGCATTTTGAACATTTAACCAAATATAGATTTAAATATAAAGGAGGATGTTTTCTTCGTATTTACTTCTGCACGATCAAAGGCAGGCAGCGACCCCTCCCACCCTGAATATGAACGGATGGTAAGGCGACATGAATCTGACACCCCCACCCCCATCTCCTACCACGATCTTTCTGTGGTCCGGGAACTCCAGGCCGAAGTAGTCGCCCTCCACGAGGTTGAGATGATTGCACACGGCGTCAAACAGAACCTTCCCTGGTGCTCGTTGCTGTGGACAAAGAGAAGTGGGGTTACAAGAGTCTCTCCTGGAGGCACCCAGGCACACAAACCACACTGCTCTCCATTCTCCAGTCAGAGGGGCACGCATGGGGTCAGCAGGACTGGCCACCACCCACCCTGTGACATCCTGGGTGTCCCTCCTGTATCTGTGCTTTGGTGGGCTCGACTTGGAGATAAAGTCATTTTCTCCCCATTTTCTAATAACAAACTGCTTTCGTTTCTCTTTAGTTTGGAGATGGAGTGTCGCTATATAGCCCGGCCTAGCCTTGAACACACAATCCTCCTCCCTTAGCCTCTGAAAGCATGCTTGTCATCTGTTTCTGAGAGCAGTTTTGGGTTTGCGCACACAGAGCAGGGAATTGTGTGACTCTCCCTGCAGCATTCAGTTGTTAAGCCAGGGCAGGGCAGATGGCTCAGCAGGTAAAAGGGTTGCCGACCAGGCCTGATAAGTGACCTAAGTTCAATTCCCAGGTGCGCAGGTGGACGAGAAGGGAGTGGCATGTGCAATAAGCCACTTAGAATTAAACCTTGGTTTCTCTTTATAAATCCATAGCTTCCTAAGGTCTGGCTGCTATGGTGGATCAAACTCTACCACACGCATCAAACCTTGGGAGGCAAAAGTCACCGGTTTTATGTTTCCATTACCTTTCCAAGACCCATGTTTAGGAGGCAACTAACTCACGATACTAAATGACGGTGAGGGTTGAGACCTGACAGGTTCAATGAGTGTGCCCATTAGTCTGTCCTTGCGAGGCTGCAGGGGCCAATAAAGATGGTTCAGTGTGGGGCATTCTGCGCTTTCATTCCTCTAACAGACACTGCTTTATGGTCCCACAGCTACCTGCGGGCGTACGACATCTTCTGTGGATAATCTCAGCTCACTGGCCCATGTCCGTGGGTCACAGGCACAGGCAGCAGGGGTGAGCTGTGACTGCCAGAAATCTCCCTTCTGCCAATATAAAGCATACCCGAGCCCATGCACGCTTATCCAAAGGAAGGGACATAAAAGAGGACCATGAACTACGGGTCACCAACCCTGCTTTCTGCCCCTGTGGTTCTGTTCTCTGCTGTTTCTGATATGCTGTACACATACGGACGTTCCTAGGTGGGCTGACAGACAGGGATATGGATCTGCTTAGACTAATCCTTGGTTCTAGGTTCATTTTCTCACACCAGCATGCAAGAAGATTCATGATTAAACTTATGGGTTGCCATTTTTTCTTGGAATCTTCTTTCCTTCAGTAAACTCCAGCAAAATTCAAACACCTTAACAAAAAACATTATTTTAAAAACGGACCATGGGGTATGAAGTTGTGGAAGAATTCCTATACCGTACAGTGTTTTCTTTTTTTTTTTTTTTCTTTCTTTCTTCATTTTAAGAAAGACTACAGTCTGTTTCACAACTTCCAACACTGTCTGCTTATTTTAGGATTTGCCAATTTTCTGCCCAGCTGGCAGGCACTCATATTTCCCAAAGAATTCCTGGAACTAAGGGAATCTCATAACCTCATCTAGGTTTACAGAATCTGAGAAATGAAACTTCACAGTTCAACACTAGAAATTTAAATAAGCAGAGAAGAGTCATTATACTATGGATGTCTTCATGGACAAGGGTATTAGACTAAACATGTTGTAAGAGAGGTGGGGGAGAGCTACGATGAACTTGAGTCTCTACTGAGTCAGTACAGGCTTCCACGTGCACAGCTACCTTCATGGTCCCAAAACAAGGCTGTGCTGGATGGATCCTACAGTTCTCAGCCTCACCGCTACCTTGCAACCCCCTAGGTTCTGTCACAGAACAGCACCTGGGGTGGGTTGTAAGTAAGTTACCAGAATCTAGTGACAAAGTGGATTTCATTTCTTTAAAACGTTCTGAAATTTTATTCTCTTGTGCACATTTACATGAACTGTGCCTTCTGTGGTATTGGATTGCTAGGTAACATAGCGATGCTGACAAAGACTTTAAGTGACTGCTTTCTAGCCTCCAAGACCCATCCACAGGAAGGCGACTTGGAAGCATTCTGAGTTCCCTGTGAATTCTGGATACACTCACAGCATGGCATGAGAACACATCTAGAGGCGGAAAGACCCATTACGGGACAGTTTCACAAGGAAATGACACTCTGATGTCTTCCAGGAACTCACTGTTAACATTCCAATGGGTGTCAGGCCACTATAACCTAAAATGCCTCCAGAGGCAAACCAGGGCACATTCATGGCAAACCTTGATGCATTCAGAAGACTGTTTACTGAGGAGAGAGACAAGCCACACTGGGGAGAAGGCTCAGCCCATAGAGCAGACATAACCTACATAAAAGCTGGCCATGATGGCTCACTGGAGATCCTCCGAGCTCACCGGCCATGCACTCTAGACAATCATGAGCGCCAGGTTCAGTGAGACAAAAAAGAGGTAACAAAGGATTATTAGAGAAAGAAACCCAACATAAACCTGTGGTCTACACACACACACACACACACACACACACACACACACACACACACACACACACACACACAGAGTTCAATTTGATTAGTGGCCTAGGGTGTAGCTCAGCTGGTAAATGACTTTTCTAGCATACAAGAAGCTCTCAATTTAATCCCCAAATGGTGCCTTAACTGTGTGTATGCTTGGAATTCCAGCTCTTAGGAGGAGGGAGGGGAAAGAATATCCGAAGTTCAAGGTTACCGTCAAAGGAGGCAAAGCACAAAGATGGTAATGAGACATCTAGAAAGCATTTTCTCAGAGTGGTCTTGCTATCAGGTGAAAATCCACGTAGGACAACAGTGACTGAGTAGGACATGGGTGTGCTGCAGATGTTTTTTTTTTTTTTTTATTGCATTATACTTTATTTTATGTGTATGCCTGTCCACATGTGCCTGCCTGGTGCCCACAGAAGCCAGAAGAGGGCATCAGATCCCAACTGAAATTACAGATGGTTACAGGCCACCTTGTGGGTACTGGAATTGAACCCAGGTCCTAAGGACAGCAATTACTCTTAATCTCCTCTCCAGCCCGCTATGGGTGTGTTGTTTTAAAGATTTACTTATTTATTGTGTATATGAGTACACTGTAGCTGTCTTCAGACACACCAGACGAGGGCATCGGATCCCATTACAGATGGTTGTGAGCCACTGTGTGGTTGCTGGGAATTGAACAAGAACTCTGGATGCCTCCTAACAGCTGAGGCATCTCTCCAGCCCTAAGGATGTTTTCTTAAATATCGTCATGCGTTTGTACTGTTGCAGATCCCCAAGACTCCGATGGCCTATAAAGTCTGAATCTGGCCAACCCCACATTCAGAATTCTTGATAAAATATTCTAGAAGCATTTTCCTTATCAGAGGGCAAAGCGTGACTATCATGTTTCATTCTAGAGAACAAATTGGCAATAAATGGAATCACATAATCAAATCTCTTGCTCTTTTTCTTATTGGCTACTCTTAATTAAGTTCCAAGGGCATTTGAATTTTAATCTATTGCACAAAGAAGTCGGTGGACTGCACACTATGTGTCCCTGTGGTCTTCTCCATTTTAAATTGACCTTTCCTGGACCCTATAAAATCACATTAGTGGGAAGTTTACATGCTTGGGAAGTAATCCCTGAATGGCATGCAGATTCACAGCCACAGTCTCACAGGCTAGCAGACAGACAGAAACCTGGGCATAAGTGGACAGAGCCTAAGGAATGGCATCTGAGGTTGTCTTTTAGCTACATATGTATGTATATGCAGGAACACACACACACACACACACACACACACACACACACACACACACACACAGAGACTGTTAGAAAACAAAGCAGTTGTCTCTTCTTTCTCATGGCAGAGCGCTTTGAGAATAGAACATCTAGAAAAGCTTAAAAGAAACCATCGAGACAAGGTTTCTCTGTATAGCCTTGGCTGTCCTGGAACTCACTTTGTAAACCAGGCTGGTCTCAAACTCAGAAATCCGCCTGCCTCTGCCTCCCGAGTGCTGGGATTAAAGGCGTGCGCCACCACGCCCGGCTGACTTTCTTCTAAAGTCTGTTGGAAGATAACAGTCTCATTCAGAACTACTTTTTCATTCCAAATACAGCCACAGACTGCCTTAGGGATTTAACGGGTGAGTTATTGCTCAGTCCTACCACATGGAGTCAAGAAAGAATGAGAGATTATTATTCTTACTTTTGTTGTTATTGTTGAGACAAGGTCTCACTTACATGCAAAGGTTGACCTAAACTCACTCTACAGCCCATGCTGGTCTTAAACTTTCTGGCTTCGGCCTCCAAAACAACTGAACCAGAGAGACCACTGCCCCTCTGGGCAGATGCGATGCTAAAACAGACTTTTGAAAACTACGCTCACAGCAGCAGGGTCATTCGTATTTGCTATTATTGTTGGGTATCAGTCTCAGGTAGAGACAAAGTCCAGCTGTGGGACCCCAGAATCTTACAACTTCTTAGACTTCACCCTACACCTGGACTCTGTACCTGTGGCTCTTCACTGTCCCCAGGGAATCAGTGAGCATTCAGAAAGAGGGGTGCTCTATTTTAAAGTGGACTTTTAAAGATGTGTATGAGTATCCACGTGTGTGTCACAGCATCCATGTGACATCAGGGGATAACTTACCATACAGTTCTCTCATTCCGTCACATGGCTTACAGGGATCAGACTCAGCGGCATGTGTCCAAGAACTGAGTGTCCTCTGGTCCCACAAAACAGATTTATGATCACAAACCATCTTGCCCAGGGCCTGACATTTGTTCTCAGTGTCACCGCCACTATAGAAGCAATCGTTGACAGCGGAATGGGATCTGCACTGCAAGTTGTGTTCCTGCCATGTCCCTGGATTTAGAGCCCAGCTCTGTCCATAATCTGTCTCTGAGGATGGGACCCATGCCCCAATCCATGCCTTAGAACTCAGGAGAACGTGACTCAGACAGCACCCCTCTATCTGAATGCTCACTGATTCCCTGGGGGCAGTGAAGAGCTATTGGTACAGACTCCAGGTGCAGGGTGAAGTCTAAGAATCTGCAAGATTCTGGGGTCCCACAGCTGGATTTTGTCTCTACCTGAGGCTGATACCCGACCTAGAGATTCAACAATAGTAGCAAATATACACCCTGCTGCTGTAGGCACAGCCCCGGGTCCTGGTGAATTTAGAAAGCAAGTCATTCCATGCACCGAGTGAGGCCATTGGGGTAGTAGGTTCAGCTCAGGGTGGCTTGTCTTCAGACGCCGAAGCTGGACAGGCAGGATGAATACCACAAGACAAAGAGGCAAACAAAGACTGAGGGGACACCGCTGCAAGCCATGGGATGGATGCTTGTTCTAGAGGCAGGAAGATGGAGGAGCCCGGGAAGGACTCTGGCCAGCAGCACCTCAGAGCACACAGGTCCCTGACAGGGCTCTGATTGGGGACGTGTGGGGACTGTTGTCAGCATGCCATCCATTCTGCGGTGCTTTGTCTCCTCCAGCCCTGGTAAACCTAACCATTCTCAGCCACAAGTAGACAGAAGCGGTGCTGGCGCCATCCCTTTAGGAGCAAGAGATGAGAGGGAAAGAATGCCTCAGGAAAGATCGTGGCTTTAAAAACCCCACAGCTCAGATCCAAGCATGCAACACACAGGCTCACTGTGCGAATGAGGTCAGCTAATTTTCTCTCGAACAGGTCCCCTCACTTTTACTGTTATTATTCGGTCTGTGAACCATGTCCCATGGTTCAAGGTCTTCCTATCTAACTGTCTCTTTGGAAAGCTTTACCACCCAATCTCAGGCCTGAAGCTACACAAGGTCTCATCACCTTAGACTCGTTCCCAGGACATCCATTCTTCAGCTGGGCCCTCCCGTCCTCTGTCCCCAGAGCCCCCAAACTCCAGGACACAGCTGCCAGAGAAGCAGGAGCCATGGTGGACACCGACTGAAAAATTCCACAAGAATCTGGGATCGATGTGTAAATGCTCATGATTTTGGGTTTTTTTCCCCCAGAAGGATTAGCACAAGCCACTGTCAGCCTAGGCTTAACGCAAACTAGGGGAAAAATGTCAGAGGCAAGCTAAATATAGAAAAGAGAACACCCTTAGTGTCTCTGCTGTCTCCACACACCCTGCTAAAATGACACTCAAAGAATTAAAAAAAAATGCTTTTAAATAAAGAAAGGGAATAGATTCCTAGAAGAACATGAGAGAGGAGACAGTGGGTGAGAGATTTCTTCAGAATTCTGGAAGATGACAGAGAAGCGAGCTAAAAGTCTAATTACAGAGAAGAGGGTGAGGGTCCAAGGTGAGAAGCAACCAGATCAGGTTGGACTCAGCAACAGAAGAGGCTACACTCCAGTAGCAAAGGGTGAGGTAAAATTCTCTTAAAGCTTGTGCATTCCGGTACCCGAGAGCCTGTAACTTACAAAACGACGACAGCTAAACCCAGGAGGCCGTGGAGGAGGATGGATATTTGGTGAATGTGTAAGAGTTCTTAGGACTAAACGTGGTGAGGGAGAGGTAAAACCTTAGCTGTAAGAATTAGAGGGAGGGTGACAAGGGGAGGGTGAGCTGGGGACTGCCAGCAACAGGTGAGAAAGGAACGCAGGGCAGGGTTAGACTCCGGAGCCTCCACAACACCTCTGAGATCTGAATCTGAGCTCCACACCAAGGACCAAGGAGGACGCAAATTACCTAATAGGAAAGGAAACACGGGGAAAAAACTTTATACGTTTCCCACCTGTAAACACCTACGGAGCATCTCAGAATGAATGAGGGAAGCTGATCTCAGGGCAGAAACTTTGAGAGGGGAAAAAAAATGAAAAGACAGCTTGCAAAGTTCAAAATGGTTCAGGGCTTTCAAAACGTACTTCAAGACTATACTATGCTGACTGCTTGAGGAGAAGTCCCCAGAGCATGTCTTGGCAGCTATGGTATGGTCACAAAACATCACAGTGCACTTTTCCAGCCTGAATGACACACCCCATGACATACCACACTATGAACATCGTATTACGTGGTGCACATCTGCATCTCTTTTGCCCACTGCCAAAGACACACTGCATAGACACAGGGGACCAGGGTCTCTCGTTATCGCTAGTACGACACACTGTGCACAATGCTTGTGCTATGCTTTCGCATGGCTGCTGCGGTTTACACCAGCACTGTCACAGACCATGGGGGCAGTATTGTGGGTATCCTGTCTGAAGGCTCCAGGAATTCTTCAGCTACACTATAATCCCCTAGGGCCACCATGGTGGCTGGCAGTTCATAGTGGACAGGGTAACGTTATGTGGTGCATAGCTCTCTATTTCAAATCATGACAGGGGTTGACTGCAGTTTTCCCTATAGGGACATTTCCTGTGCAGTTAGACACTTTACATCGGCAAGGATCCACATACGCCCCTCATCTGTGCTGCACACAGGGCCACTTCAACACAGAAGGCAGCACTGTGACATGGCTGTGCTCATATGCACCTTAATTTCCACTTCTGTGACAGGGACACTATGACTGACCTCCTCCACAGGGCTGAGGACTCAGGATACTCCAAAATACTAGAGGGACAAGCACAATTCAGTAAACTCTATCCAGTCTCACCCACGGTAATGACAACCATAATGCTACAGAGGGGAAAAACGATGATGAATAACTCAAAAGTGAAGAGCTGTCTGGTACCCTGGACGGGAAACAGCGTGATCACCATAGACAGGAAGTAAAGCTTCACACCTCAACTCTCGGGAGCTGGAACAAAGCTTCCATTCTGGACGAATTTAGCTAAATGTTTAGGCCTGCCCGGGAGTCTACACACAAACGCTGCCATTCTCCCCTGTGCAGAAGCTCTGGGGTGGCCATGCTGCCTGCAAGGACACACTGACTCCTTGTTTCCCTCGGCACTGAGCCTTGGTGTTGGGAACACTCATTAAACACACATCAGATTGGGTTTCAGGGAGCCCCGGTGTCCAGGACAGGGGAGAATGGGTCCTTTCAGCCACGCTGTAATTCATGGACCGTATAACCAGTGTCCTGAGCACAGAACTCCCTTCTTCCTGCATTCCAGGGTTGTGTACACCGTGTGTGTGTGTGTGTGTGTGTGTGTGTGTGTGTGTGTGTGTGTGTGTAGGTGTGGGGGATTTCTGCTGCTCTCTTGAAAACACGTTTAAGAAGTGGTTCAGAGAGAACATCCAGTCTTTTGGGGGAACGGTTGTTAGCCTGCTCCTGACACGAGGGACTTGTCCTTGTAGTAGTAAGAAATTCTAAATTTCATGAATATAAAAAGATCTAAAGCTTTCATCTGACAAGCAGGGAACAAAATAGCACATCAAGAAAGAACAAGACAAGGAAAAACCAGGTTGCAGCCACTGAAAAATAGGTGTTCTAGCCAGAAAACCTTGTGCCTGCTTCTTAGGGTCTACCTGGTCTCTTCCAGTCCAGTGGTCTAAGCCACAAAATGCACCTAGCCTCAGAACCCGAGTTTTCTTGGGAGGTGGGAGATTTTTTTTGGGGGGGGGGTGTAACACCTGATATTACATGACATTCAAAAAAATCACTGTTCTGAAGAAAGGCGCAAAGTGACTATCTGAGCAGAAGTGATGGCTTTGTAGTGCCAACGGCCGGCGATGCTGCTGGGTTCTCATCTTCCTTCACATGCTGCCATGTGACCTTGGCTTCCAGCTTTCCCCCGGGAGTCAATCTCTAAGGACATTAAAGTCAGATTCTTCTGTCCACAGAAGAATCCACTGTCACAGAAGGTTCTATGACAGTGGTTCTGTGTGTTTTTAATTGGTCAGTGGTGAGAACAGCAGCATATTTCTCAACCCTGAGAAAGGACTTTAAAGTCCTTTTTATGCAAAGTCTCTTCAATTTAAAATTACATAAAAAGGAGCTGGGCGTGGTGGCGCCCACCTTTAATCCCAGCACTCAGGAGGCAGAGGCAGGCGGATTTCTGAGTTTGAGGCCAGCCTGGTCTACAAAGTGAGTTCCAGGACAGCCAGGGCTACACAGAGAAACCCTGTCTCGAAAAACCAAAATAAAATAAAATAAAATAAAATTACATAAAAAGGAAAAAATTTTAAAAATGACCTAAGTTGAAGTCTGGAGAGATGATATAATATTAATTATCAGTACTTCTTGTTCTTCCAGAGCGCTCCAGGTTCAGTTCCCAGCATTCACCCACATTCTCGTGGCATCTATTCTTTCATACACATGAACATAAATTTTTAAAAATTAAAATAAATAAATCACTACATGCCTGCAATGGCAGCACTCAGAGGAATTTCAGGCGGGAGGATTGCAAATTTGAGGCCAGTCTGTGTTATGTAGCCAAATCCATTATAAAACAATCTCATTGCTTTGAAATTTTGGGGAAAGATTTTATATTACTAGATATGAATGGTTAACCTATTGCTTTCAGTATGTACTTGAACAAACAAACCGGGGCTGGTTGGTTCTTGTCAACTTGACACAAATCTAGATACACCTGGAAAGAAGAATCTTGATTGAAAAAAATGTCTCAGTAAGGTGGACTGGTAGACCAGTCTGTGGGGCATTTTCTTGATTAATACTTGATGTGGAAGAGACCACACACTATGGGTAATGCCACCCTTAGCCAGGTGGTCCTGGGTTCTATAAGAAAGCAGGCTGAGCAAGCCATGAGGAGCAAGCCCATAAGCAGCACCCCTCCATGGCCTCTGCATCAATGCCTGCCTCCAGTTTCTTACCCTGACTTCCTTTGATGATGAACAGTGCTGTGGACCTGTTCTTTCCCAAGATGCTTTTGGTAATGGTGTTTTATCACAGCAACAGTAACCTTAACTAAGACAAAACCCTAATGATTTTACTCAGAAAAAGAAACAACGTTGTATTGACTTATAGCAGTGAAAAATTAAAAGCCTGGGCTGGAGAGATGGCTCAGTGGTTAAGAGCATTTGTTGCTCCTGAAGAGGACCGGGGTTTGTTTCCCAGCATCCTCATGGTGGCTATTAACCATATATAACTCCAGCCCCATAAGAGCTGACACCCTCTCCTGGCCACCTTGGGTACTACATGCATGTGGTGTGGGTACACATGTAGGTACAATACCCACATGCACTAGAAAAATAAAACTGTTAATAAAAATAAAAACACAGAATTCTATATCTGGCACAGAAAACAATCAAACAAGCAAACAAACACCAATGAGGAAAAAAGAATTATTGGCTCTGGTATCTCAGAAATTCTCTCATACAAATACTTTCTTGCTGTGGTTTGAATGTGGTTTGTAGAATTTAAAACTCACGTTGAACACATTTTGAGGGTGATGGAACTGAGCTCAGGGCTTCTGTACACCTCGTGCATGTCACACTTGGCTATGTTACAACGTGATCATCACTGTGGCAGTACTGGTGGTGGGGTGTAGGGGAAAAAAAAATGATTCAACTGTTAAGAGGTTAATGGCTTCCCTGAGACAGCAGAACCAGTTCATGCTTCCCTTCCTGAACGAACACATCTTCTCTTTTGCTTCCCATGCTATAATGAGGTACAAATGCCCTCTCCAGAGGCCATGCAGACGTAGTGGCCATGTTTTGGGGCTTCGAAGCCTCCAGAACGGTAAGTTGTTTCAACATGAAAAAGAGAACAACATTTTTCTTCTCAGTCTCTTCTCAGTTCAACAACAGAAGCGAGCAAAGGTGGTCCAGGCCCCAGCTCAAGCTCTGCTGAGCTACAAAGAGGTCAGACTGCTAAGAAACACTTAGTACTTACTCTCCTTAGACAAAGCTCAGACTCATACATTCAAACAACTCTAGGGACAAGAAGTCTTCAAGGAAGGATATAACACAAGTGTCCAAAGATACAGAAAGTAGAATGGTAAGAGCCTTGACTGAGGGGGGAGTCAGGAAACATGGTTGGCTGGGAACAGATGTAGTGTTCTATGGATGGGTAAATGTACTTAATACCACTGAATGTGTATTTTTAAGAAATTTAAGTTTATGTTACATATATTTTGCTATAATAAAAAATAAGGGTTAGTTAGTAATATTTAGAGTAATTGCTGATGGAAAAGCCAATTATTTTTTTAATTTTTGATTGAAAAGAATGATGGAGGTGATCTACCCTGAACATTTTTAATGGATGATGCTATTACTGCTGGGTATAAAATGTGTATGATCACATTTAGGAGCAACAGAGAATGATGAAAGATTCTAGGGTTATTGGGTCATAGTAAAGGAAGTCTGGCTCGCCACCTACCAACTACATAGCCCAGAAAACTTCCATAGTCCAGGCTTCTTCATTGCCCCTCATGCCCATTTCCTACCATCTAAAGGATTCTGAGAACCCAAGAAGGAAAGTTTGCAGGAAGCACCAACACTGTATCTTGCTTGGTAATTCACAGTTGAGCAACTTCATTTTTACCAGAAACACTTTCCATGTTATTTCTAACATTTGATAACTACAACATTAACCCTCCCCATTCTTTAATCACTGCAAACAAAAAAAAAAATGTATTTTCTCTCAATAGTTTACATTTTTTTTTTTTTACAAAAGATTGAGACACCTAAAACAAAACAGAAGAGAGGGAGATGGAATGAGCCTTTAAAAAAATACACAGAACTATAAACATATGGAGATAAAAGCAACAACTAGAAATAATGATCCCTTTCTACTAGTAACCTGCTGGGGGTTGGCCAACCATGGGCCCTGAGTTCCCGGAACAGAGGAACCATGGGCCCTGAGTTGTTCCTGGAACAGAGGAACCATGGGCCCTGAGTTCCCGGAACAGAGGAACCATGGGCCCTGAGTTCCCGGAACAGAGGAACCATGGGCCCTGAGTTCCTGGAATAGAGTAACACAAGCAGGCTGTGCTTTGGATGAGACGCAGCCCCACTAGCTTGGGTATTTGAACACCCGGTCCCAGTTCAGTGTCATTGTGCACAGCCTTGAGGGAAGAAGGCCATTACCAAGGAGCTTTGAGAGTATGTAGTTTTGTCCTACCCCCCGCCCACACGTACACATACACACACACACACACACACACACACGCACACCTGCACACATTCTTGCACCCAGGCATGCACACGCACACACATCATGCTTGCTACCAGACCTCCATCCTACCATTATGGATTCTTATACCTCAGGAACCCTAAGCCAAAATGAACTCTCTCTTCCTTAACTTGCATTTGGTCATGGTGTCTTGTCATGGCAACAGAGAAGAGACTAATGCAGAAGTATATAACAAAAATGATAGAAAGCATGTACCAAACCAGAAAGACAGTCCACCTAGAAGGACAGAAAGACTCTGGGTCAGCCATCACGATGTTTAGAACCACACCATGACGAGTTCTGCGTCATTAAACCTGAGAAATAAGTCATGACTCAATCAGAGGATTAACCTCACGATGAACAGGCCTTCAAGGGGACTCTGGGCACCAGATATGGTGGTCCACACCTGCAATCCCTGCACTGTGGAGGCTGGATCTGCATCCAGCAAGATCTTGTCAGTAAAACTATAGTGAGGGGACGGAGAGGGAGAAAAAGAGACAGTGGCTGTTGAAAAGGCATCTATTCCTGGACCATCTTGCAGGCTGTGTCTTCAGGCTAACCCACACACGTTCCTGGGACTGGAGAACTGGGACATGAGACTAATCCATGGTGCTCTTGGTTATTTCTGACTGGCAGGGTGAGCGTTTTCCCATTGGTCTCCCTTCCGGTCTTTGCCTATACTGCACGCTATCCTTATGCCACCATGTGATGAATCACATAAGCCATTTCCAAACTGCTTCCCCGGAGACTAGCATCTCTGTAAAGCCACATCCCTCACAATGATGTGAGGGGCTGGTGCCCCACCACCCCACTGAGCTACATAAAACCCTTCCTCCTCTTGCTCACCCATCCCAGCCGCCTGAGCTGTTCTCTGGGGAACATCAAACATTCATCTATCTCAGGGCCCGTGCACAGGCGGGAGCACGCTCTCCTTCAAAATTTCTATGGTTATTTCCTTCACTTTATGATCTTTGCTTATGCCTGCTTTCCAACACCGCTGACCCACATCACTTTAAACTTCAGTTGTACGCACCCCTCCCCCATCTTGGACATTCTGCTCTGTTTCTTTTTACACACCACTCACTCACTACCTCTCAGCAACACACCCCCTAGCATTCCATACCTACCACGGCCTCCCTCTGCTGGCGTGTACATGCCACCAGAATGCAGACTCTTGTTTGTTTCTTGAAGGTGGTTCTCATAAAGAAGTGAATTAAGTCTGAAGTGGTAATTCCCATAATGAAACCACAATGGTGCAATCTTTAAACAGGAACCACTACAAAACACTCCCAAAGTTTACACCTTCCAAAAAACAGTACATGCACACTACGAATAAAAGGCTCACTACAGGTGAAATGTTAAAAAAAAATAAACTCCAGGATCCCAGCTTTCCCTCTTGTCTCAGTGCTGAGTCCTGGACCATGCACATGATAAACCCATGCTCCACCACTGAGTTACACACAGTCTTCAGGCTCAGCAATTAAATGATGAGGAAATGTGTCCAGCTGTATTACACACAGCCTGCTGGCCACATGGCAGCTGCTTGTACAATCACCAGCCTATAAGAGGATTCACCTTGCATAGATAGTAGGCCACAGCCCTGAGAGTGACCAAGTCTCTCTACCTTACCCCGCGGGAGTTCTCTGAACAGACCCAGAACACACACACATTGGCCTGCTGGCTCTATGTGACTAGAGCTTTCAGGATTTGGATAACTGAGTTTTTTCTCACCTTTGTTATTGTGTCACTGCTTCAACAGAGTGAAGAGAGGGCTTTAAAAAAAATCTGTAAACATTTATTATAAATATCTGTCATATATATAAATATAAGCATTTAGTGTAAGTCTCATGATTCCACTAAAAATCCATCTTCAGACATGATTCAAATATTCCTTATTAATGTTGTAACCTGTGACTTTCCTAGGGTTAAATTTTTTAAATTTTGAGAATTTCATTTATAACTATGTGCTGCATTTACATCATTCCCACCCTCTTTCCCCTTCAGTTCTTCCCAGATCTGTACCAACCCCCCATGTCATGACCTTATCTATTACTATATCAACATATGTGTACACAGATGCACGCACGTGCGTACACACAGACACTCCACTGAATCCAGAGACCCAGTTCATCGCTTGATAATCTGCACTGGTTTGTAGCTCCAAGCTTAGTCACCTTAACAGCCTTGCCCTGTGTGTGACAGTAATACAGCCCATGGTGGCCAAAACACTGGGGGCCAGTGGAAGACGCAACACAAAACACCAGGGCTCCGGTTTACAACACAAAACACCAGGGCTCCGGTTTACACTTTTCCATGGACTCCTACCCAAACAAACTCTACTCAGCAGCATGAGCCGCCCACAGTGACCCAACAGCAGCACTTACTCAAAGGCTGTGTTGGAAAACAGAGAACTTCAGAGAAAATCCAGCCAAGTAGGACTGTGAGCTTTAAAAGAACAGATTCTCTAAGTTGTCTGTGATTGAACTTTACAGGGGCAACACATGAGGAGAAATGCAGCAGTGGGGAAAGGTGTATCTCCTTAGCTAGAGACAGTATGGTGGGGGGGGGGCAGAGAGAAAGAGAGAGAGAGAATGTGAGTGTGTATGTGTGAGTGTGCATGTGTTACTAGGAGTGGCAGGATCCTCCGCCTACAGTCTGAGCTCACTGAGTGTGTTTTAGCCAAGTCCGAGGTGGCATTCTGCTCCCAGAAAGATCAGATTAAAACAACTAAAGAACCATGACCATGATTCTGAAACAAAGACTCAAATCATCCACTGAAAGCTAAACCTGCCGTTGGAAGAAGACTAGACTACGGAAATCAGCTGAGACTAAATCTGACCGATTCCAGAAACAAAAGGACCTCGTTCTAAGAGCTCGGCTCTGCCTTCCGTGCCAGAGTTCTGAGCTTGGCGTGCAAGATGACTTCCACATATTTCACACAGGAGAAGTTGGTTTCGCCGAGGGAGAAGTTGGTTCCAGCTGCACAGACTCATGGATGTTCTAGTCTACGGAAACCGCAGCCAAGAGTCATGTGCTGGGGTTTTTTCTCCTCCTCCAATGTGTGATGAGTCCAAATTTCACCGACAGAGCGGAGAAGCCCCGGGATCGAATGTGTGCAGAAGAAAAAGAGCACGGAGCCAATTCCTGACCGCTGAGGTAGCGCTGTGGCTCACAAGGATGGGTGGAGAGGGGGTGCTATTGAACAGACAATGGGGGTTCAGAACTGCAGGGTGACAGGGTCCAGGGGAAAAGGCAGTAATGAGCACGGTGTCCAAGACTGGGCCTATGAATAAGAATATTCTTTTATGGGCTGGTGAGATGGCTCAGTGGGTAAGAGCACCCGACTGCTCTTCCAAAGGTGCAGAGTTCAAATCCCAGCAACCACATGGTGGCTCACAACCATCCTTAACAAGATCTGACTCCCTCTTCTGGAGTGTCTGAAGACAGCTACAGTGTACTTACATATAATAAATAAATAAATCTTTAAAAAAAAAAAAAAGAATATTCTTTTAACATTATAGGTCAGGAGGCTTTACCAGTTCCTTGTAGTAAGAAGTACACAGAAGAGACAAACAACAGTTTGCAGTGGAGCGTCCTTCTCATGTGTGTGTTACTCAGCAGAGAGAGCCATGTACCCAACGCTCCCTTTTCCTTCGTCTTTCAAAGCAGCCCACGATTGACTGACTTCCCAATTAAAAACAAATCCAAAACGTGTATTATATTGTTTGTAACTCCCTTTTGATTTGCCATGTGTGCAAACTAGTCCAGGTGACCTGGAATAGCAGTCACGGAACCTGCTTTGCTTCCCCGGCAGGATGGTCCAGTGGCCACTACAGGTTTGTGCGGTACAGTGCCTTCAGCCCCCACTGGTTTCAAGAGTTCTGGAATTTCCTGAAACATGCAAGACACAACTTTTACCCACATCCCATTTTTACCAAATCCTCGGCCACAAATACCTCTGTACAGCAGCTCCAAAGACCAAACAGGACAAGCTCTACGTATATGTTAAGATAAATATTACGGGGCAATCAATCTTCAGAGTCTATGGACTTGAATGTGCCTCCCTGGTTTACTAATGACTGAGAAATAGTATATAATAATGGATTAAGAAAGCAGATCCTGGGGCTGGGGAGATGCTCAGTGGGTAAAGACCTGAATGTGAATCCCAGGCACCTACATAACAAGCCAGTCAAGGCCATACATTCCTGTAACCCTGGCCCTGGAGAACAGCAGATGTCAAGGGCTTACTAAGCAGCCTGCTTAGCCCAAGCAGCGAGCTTTGCCTCAACGACAGAGCCTATCTTAAGGGACTAAAGCATAGAGCATTGACAATGCCCTGCTCTACCCTGCACGTATGCGCACCTCTGCACAGTCACATGCCCCCACCCAGTCACGTACTCAATGCAAATCACCAGCAGGCAAACCAAGAAGAAGCCAAATTCTGATTGGCTGAACATAACGGCTGAGCGATACAGAGCCTGTCTATTTTCAACCCCACTCCTCAGTCACCCTTGGCTCACCCAAAAAACAAACGAACAAACAAAACCAACTGGCCCAGTGCTGCTTACGTGTGTACACCTAACGTGGTCGGCCTGGCCGAGCTTACTCCTCAAGCTGGTGAGTCAGGCAGGAGCGGTGACATTAATGACCTTCTTGGATAGACAACTGAGTACCATGAACAACATACGAAAAAGTGACAGAGAGCATCGTTCCAGTGATTTTATTAATTAAACCAGCAACCTGGGGGCCATGAAGACAGACTGAACACTACTGTGAGGATGACCGGATGCTTCTAGAAGCACTGCTTTCAATGATCAGAGAGAGAGGATGTTGAAACGCAGAAGCAAAAGGTTCTTCCATTTGGGCATCAGGTGCAGAAATCATACTATTCATGGCTCATTTCCACAGATCTTCCTTGAACGTTAACTGCTGTCCTGCAGGGAAGGCTTCCTGGGGCTCACCTGCTCCCAGCGAATGTCTGGACGGTTTTCACAGCACCCACTTCTTGTTCTCTATCTAGTTCGCCGAGGAGAGTTTGGCTTGTTTATTTTTGCCTCAGGAAAGACTGTCATGGAGGAGTCAATAAAGCAAGGCCCCAGTGCCCACCATCAAGAGTTACAAGGCAGCGAATGTGAGCCAATGGGTCTGTATAACTTCGCGCTGGACAGCCCACGTCAAACACCACATTGAAATACCCCCAGCATCAGAATTCCAGAAACCCAACTCCTGAAGTGTCCAGGGTCTTTAGTGATCCAAGTTAACAAGAGGGTGGGGGGAGAACATGACAAGAGCAGGGTGGGCTCCGAGGGACACTAGGTGGTCAACACATCTGACGATGGAATTTACACCAGTAAGTACTTTTCCCCCCTCCAAATAGAGGTACTTTTTAATTTTATTTTTCTTTTAAAAAGTCTAAAGACAGTAGGTGTGTGGGGAGGGGGAGGGGGGTTGGGGGAAGACCGTGCAAGGATACCATGACCTAACAGTTGACCAATTATCAAAGTGAGGTGTGGTAAGAGCCTTCAGACAGTCACAGTTTCATGTGAAGACTTGAATGCCAGGGGTACCCACTACACAGTAACAGTCACATGAGTGGCAGAGGGGAGAAGAGGGGCAGCAAGGACCCTACCTTGTTTGCTCCTACTGCCACATCCCACAGACTGACGACAGAGCTCCAAGGAGTGCCTTCATGGAAGATCAGCACTAAATAACTTCAGTTGATTCTCTGTCTCCCTTCTTAGCCACAGATGAAAAGGCAAAGCAAAGCAAGAGTCACCTGGCACCGTGAAGCCAGCTTTGCAGCGGGCATTGTGAAGATTGAGTTTACAAACAGAACCAGGAGTAAGGCTGGCTCAGTGGTGACAAGTGCTGGCTGCCCTTGCAGAGAACCCCAGTTCAACTCCAGCACCCACATAATGGCTGATAATTTCCTGTAACCCCAGTTCCAGGGGATTCAATGCCCTTTTCTGGCCTCCAGAGACACTGCATGTACCTGGTGCAGAGACATATATGCAGGCCAAACACCTACACACACACACACACACACACACACACACACACACACACACATATATATATATATAGAGAGAGAGAGAGAGAGAGAGAGAGAGAGAACTCAAGTCTGATGTCAAAAGAACATTTTCCCAGCACATCTGAGTATAAACCAAGCAGAAAACCCAACTTATATGTATGCCCTTGAGACCATAGCTCAGCCGAGCAGAAACTCAGGATGTATATTAGTTATAAAGATGACTAAATTCTATTTTGGTTCAAGCGTTTTAAGTGCTCTGACGCTGACTTCTTTATATGGGCTTTGTAAAAAACGATTGTTGATGCTCAACAGAAATTAGGTGGCTGTGAATTCTGGAAGTGACTTTTCCTGTAGTGACTATGCAAAATTCACTACAAACAGTATGCAAATTTTAGATATTCTTGTAGAATTAATTGGATATATGTTTGCTGTTTGAAGACCTATTTTTGTAATTTCCTTTAAAAGTATAATAATAATTAATGTGTTGGTGAGGTTTTCAACACTGTAATAAATACCAAGAGAAACAATTTAAAAGAAGAGAAGATTCATTTGAGCTCACAGTTTCAGTCCAAGGTTGGCAGAAGTCAGTGTTTGGGGCAGGATTACCAGTGCATTGGGTATATGTGGTAGAAGAGGATGCGTAACTCATGACAGTCATGAAGCAGAGACATAAGAAGGGATCAGGGCAAGATATGCCCATTGTTAAAATATTTCTTTCATTTTTAATGTCAATATGTGTGTCTCTGTGTGGATATGGACACAAGAGCCCAGGGACCCATGGAGGCCACAAGAGGGCATCGACCCCCAGAGGTGGAGTTACAGGCAGGTTTGAGCCACCGGACACAAAGGTTAGGAACAGATCTCAGGTCCCAGCTACTAAGCCATCCCAGATATGCCTCTCCTCTTGAAAAAAATTATTTTATTTCATGGGTACGAGTGCTTGCTTGAATGAATGTATGTGTGTTGTGTGTGTGCCTGGTGCCTTTGGAGGTCAGAAGAGATCATTAGGTTCCCTGAACATAAAGGCAGTTGTGAACCACCATGTGGGTGCTGGGAACCAAACTCTAGTCCTTAGCAGGAACAGTGAGTGTTCTTGACTGGGAAGCAATCCCCTAGACGATAGCACCTCTCCTCCTCCTTCTCATCCCCCCCAGCCCCTACGCTCTGTCTGGCTCCCCTTCTAAGATGTTCCTGAACCTTGGGGAAGTCGGGGTGAGCTTCGATTTAGGGCTGATGGACTAGTTACTTATTTTTAACATTCTGACCAGTTAGGAGTCCCTGCATTAACTGGTGCTCACTGGTGCTCACTGCGAGAGAAGATTCTCTGGTGGAGCTTAAAAGCAGCCCAGAGCGACGGGCTAGCACAGCTGCACTGAAACGTCACTGAAAGGTGAAGGGTTCAAACCTTCCGGCTCTCGTGGGTTCCGCCTGGTGTTGAGGCTGAGGAGAAGCAGCTGGTCTGCAGCTTCTTATGTGACTGCGGCTGCGGATTTGAACTCAGCTCCTCATGCTTGTAGACCAAGGGCTCTCAGCCACCCAGCCATCTCCTCAGCCTTAGGGGGTTTTAAATATGTATTTACTCATAACTATAAACTCTTTCTATTGAGAATCAAAATATTTTTTCTCACCATGCCATAAAGAACAGCTTTTCTGGCAAATATGTTGGAGAAGCCACTGTGTAGGCCAATCCTGAGTTGCAGTAATTAATGCATTAATGTAGCACCCAGAGCATATGGCTACATGTACCTTCAGTTGACCTGTGTGGGTGGGGCGCGCAGGTTTCCCGTGGTTCAGTTTTTGCTGTTTCTTGGGTATGCTTGCTACTATAGCAAATTCCACTTAACATTTGTGGAAGGCATAGGTTTAGAACATCCTTGTAGAGTTCTGTTTGGTGTGTACGAATGTGCACATGTGTGCATATGTGTGTGCACGTGTATGTTCACATAGGCTAGCATCAGATGTCTTCCTCAGTCACGCTCACCTTATTTTTAAGACATTCTCTCACAGAAACCTGAGCACAGATTCATCTAGACTGGCCGCCAGCAAGGTCCAGGGATCTGCCTGTCTCTGCCCCACTCCCCAACACAGCCAGCTTCCACGTGGGTGCTGGGATCCCAGATCAAGCCCTCAAGCTTACTGACACAGCATACACTTTATCAGCCACCTCCTCAGCCCCGAGCTGTGCTTCAGTAGCAATTCTCAGGCAGCGGCTTCTGCTCCTGGGTTACTTCCTGTTTTGTGGAGCCCATCTGACTTTGGGTACACCAGGAACCAGGCAGTCCCACATTCAGCAAAGAGCCTTGACAACCACGAGAGAAATGGCCCAGTCCCACGCTGATGTCAAATCACGGCAAACAGCAGTCCAAACTCCAGTTTTCATGTGAGAAGTGGATGTGGGAAAGGGCTAGCCTGGCGTGCACACCAGGCAGGGATGGGGTCACTAAGAACCCCTTACACAACAGCATTCCTTTCCACACTGGTCTTTTTGTGCACTGCACTGAATTTAAATTAGATTTGGATGCTGTTTGAAAGTGCCTGGTATAGGTACAGGCTCATGAACACTGCAGGAGGAAGCGAATGGGCAGGGAAGGTGGGCAGTCAGACCCAGGCACAGACCCAGGTGGCTCCGTGAACAAATCTCAGGGTCACTCAGCTCCAGAGCTCGGCATCAACAGGAGCTGAAATATGGCTGTCTGACAACTACGTAGTTCAATCATCTTTTTAGTCCATAAAACTTCCAAGCGCCTTCTTTTAATGATCGGGGAGTTTAAGCATGGAAGCTAAAGAGACAAGGCCTCCTTTAACCTGTTCTGAGATCAGTCACTCGTGTGTTACATGGCTGATTTTCCCTCCTGCCTCCATTCCAGTGTTAACACGTTAATACGTTCCTTCACTGCATCACCTTCCCTGGATGAAAGCAGGCTTTGTTGCACACACCTAAAAGACCATCAGCTGCCTGAAGAGCGTGGCACCACAGGACCCCAGATGAACCAGATGGTGAGGTCGTTGGTGTCCCAAAGCAGCTTTTAATTCTCAGATTCTTTTTTTGGATATGACAATCTTCCAGTGTGTAATGCAGGTTGGACCCGAGACTCACCACGCTAAAAGCATGGAACTGGTGACAGACAGACTCTGCCTCAACACCTGTGCAGACCAGAAGGCCTCTGCTTTCTGGCCATGGTGGGGAAAGGGGCAACAGGAAATGGCCCGGAGAGAAACTGAATCCCATACTCCCCAAGGCTCGTAGTGACCATCTTAGTCTGAGAACAGCTTAGGTGCCATCTTTCTGTGGCGGGCTGGCAGAAAGTGGTCGGGTTTATGATGGCTGCCAGACTGACAGTGGATTACCATCTAACTATGTTTCTATCTGTGTCTCCAGTGCCACCATAGCTGACAAATTGTTTTGGAAAAGACAGGAAGAGTACCAATGGAGAGAAAAATAAGTGGTGCCTGAATTCTAAGTCCCAACTTTTCCCGGGGTGTGGACAATAACACTCATCCTTACTATCTGGGTCTAGCCTGTTCTATGCCCTTACTGTCTTCCCTCTGAGTCTAGCCCATCCTGTGTCTCACAAAGTCTTTACCCTGGGTCTAGCCTCTTCTATGCCCTTGCTGTCTTCCCTCTGAGTCTAGCCCATCCTGTGTCTCACAAAGTCTTTACCCTGGGTCTAGCCTCTTCTATGCTTTCTCTGTCTTTGCTCTGGGTCTAGCCTGTTCTATGCCCTTGCTGTCTTCCCTCTGAGTCTAGCCCATCCTGTGTCTCACAAAGTCTTTACCCTGGGTCTAGCCTCTTCTATGCTTTCTCTGTCTTTGCTCTGGGTCTAGCCTGCTCTATGCCCTTGCTGTCTTTGCTCTGAATCGAGCCTGTCCTGTGTCCTCACATTGTCTTTACCCTGGGTCTAGCCTGCTCTATGGCCTTGCTGTCTTTACTATCCTGTATCACTATCCTGACAACATTCAAGGATTAAAACGTTGATTTTTGAGTTTATTCTATACTCCCTTTTACTTTAGATTTTTGCTTTAAAATTATGTATCTCTCTTGTACCAGTGTGGTCAGAAGAGGGCAACAGATCCCCTAGAACTGGGTTACATGTGGTTCTGAGCTGCCTGACATAGGTGCTGAGAACTGAACTCAGGTCCCTGACAGGAACAGTATTTGCTTTAGACTGCTCTCCGGCCCTATCAACCTACCTGCTTCTTAAATTCTTTAAGCAAGATCTGCTTTACTTGCTTCTCAGTTGTTTCTTACCCTGGTTCCTGGTTCCACCATTCCTAGCAAAAAAAGGAGACCCTGTTTTTTTTTGGGGGGGGGGCGGTGCTGGGGGGCAGATAGCAGCTCAGGTGTCCTGAGGCCAGTCATCCTGTGTCTCTAGTGGCCACATCATCCTTGCACATCATAGCTTTACACAACAGAACAAGCTGGCAACATGACCACTAGACTCTGACCACTAGAGAGGCAGTGTTCCATCTCTTCCCCGTGCCACCCGATGTAGGGAGGAAGAGGAGCCGGGGCAGATCCTTAGCCCTTCTTGTTGCCCAGATCCCCTCACAGTGTCTGAATCTGCCCAAACATAGCCTGATTTTTAAGAGTGCAGCATGAGGGACCAAGTCTTCAAATTCCTACAGAGAGGACATACAAAAGCAGGTGACTTGGGTCACTAACAGCGCCTCTGTTCACAATACTGCCTCCTCCTTGTGATAGAGCAAAGGCCCCTCAAGTGTGCAAAGTTGAGGAGCCCAGCAGCTCTGCCTTCAGACATCTGCTACTTGCTCCCCCCGCTTCAGGGCTCTTGGCTTCTCTGCTCCCCAACTTGGGGCCTGGTACTTTCCCAAGATGACAGGGCTTTTGCTTCAGGCCTTTGAACCATCGGCTGCTGCCTGTGATCCCCTATGAAAACTGAAAAGTTCCGCTTGCTAGCAGAACCTACACACTTGCAATTCAGCTACCTAATTGGATCATTCCACGTCTCCAGTAGAGCCCTAGGAAATGTCACTGTGAGGGCCACGGGGCCCAGTTATTCATGAAATCTAATTGCCTCAAACAGAAACAGCCATTGAAAGCTTAGGAGGTCTTCATTAAGCAAATCTCACTGTCATGTCAAACTAGGTGGGACTCCACCAGACTCTTTCCTCCTTGTTTGTGGACCTGGTCTCCAAGTTGTAAAAAGTGAGCAGCAATGTTGAGGAGAGCCCAATGCCATCTGCCTGACATTTATCCCTACATGTGTTATTTGATTCCTAAGTTTGCTGCTGTGGAAAAAGGAAACTACCATTTATTGAGTGCCACTGAATGCCTGTGGGTTACACTTGGCATACCATTGTGGTGACTAACCTTAATGGTACCCTGAAGAGGTAGAGCCTATTCTGGGAAAACATGATTATTAGCAGGTTACTTTGGAAGTATTGGGTACAAATGCAGCTTAGAAGTACTTTCAAAGATGAAATAAGACAAGTTTTAATGGTCGGGGTGGTGGTGGTGGTACATGCCTTTAATCTTCACACTCAGAAGCCTGAGGAGCAGGAAGCCAGGTAAAGATACACAGCATGTCCCTGTGTCAAAATGAGGCAAACAAATTTCAGCACCGAGCTGAGTACAACAGGCTCTCGGCAAAACATCGATCTCTGTCTTTCCCACTGAGGAAAAATGACTTATGCAACTAGCTCCCTGCCAAGTCTTGGAGGCTGGAGCTAGGGCTCAAGCTCAGCTCCACCTGCCCCTGAAGGAGCCACATGGGTCCCATTTACCACACATGAGGTGACTGGGGTAAATACCCCAAACCAAGTCTCTGTTCAGAGCTGATGGCTTTCTCACTGTTTGCTCATTGGCTGAGCATGGAGAAGAGGTGGTTTGCCCAGTCCCCGCCTCTCATCCCTTCCAGTCCCCATCTCTCATCCCTTCAAGTCCATGCCCAGTCCCTGCCCTGCCCCTGTCCAATCCCCGCCTCTCATCCCTTCCAGTGGACCTCCCCAGTGCTTCTCTGATCAATTGTATGGATCAACACAGCAGAAACTCACTCTTCACAGGTTCAGGAGGCAAGAAACCGCAAGGCCAGAGGTAGCACAAGGCTGGTTCCACCCACCAGGAGGCCCTAAGATCTGTTCTGGCTTCTCTTCTAGTGGGGGCCAGCTATCCTTGGCTGGGGGATGTGCCACTCCAATCTTCCCCACGAAGTTGCCAACTGCATTGGATTAAGGACCCACCAGACCAAGTATGGCCTCGTCTTCACTTACATCTGCATTACATGAACATAGTAACCTCCAAACAACTTTACACCCATCATGACCATCTTTGTTTTAGGGTGTGTCTGTTGTTGCTATTGATTTGTGGGGTGTTTTGGTTTACTGTTCTTGTTTTGGAATGGAGCCTGATCTTTACCCCAGGCTGGCCTCCAACATGCAATCTTCTAGCCTGGGCCTCCAAAGTGCTAGGATTGCGGGTGTATTCACCCTACACTGGATCTTTTGAAGTGATAGCAGATTCAACCTAGACTTGAGCATCTCATGAAAGAAAAGTCTGTCCACATTATTCTCTGAGTTGTGTCTCCAGTGAAGTCAGAAACCAACACTAAAGCAACTGAACATGTGATGGGAGCAGCCCAGAGCAGATAAGAAGAACCAACACAGGATGATCTAGGGCAACTTCTCTGCCTGGCCTGAACACTTACTCTTGGTCTTGGGTAGGAAATGTTTTGTTTTTCCAAATTGTTTCCCAACCCGGCTCTAACCAGGCCCTGTCTTCCAGTCTCCTCTGCTTACAAAGGCACTGCCCTGCAGGGTTCATTACTCCACCAAATTCCTATACCCTCGTTTCAAATGAGCCAGAGCATTCCACAATTTCTTCCCACGGGATTAAAATTAAAATAAAAATTCCAGCAGCAACCTGCCCCTTCTCCATCATGGATCTTCACAATTTAGAGCAAACACCACCCTTGGCAACTGAGCGAGGACCTTAAGCCAGAGGGAGCTCATCTTTCCTGAGGTGGGGTGGGGGTGTTTTAGCAGCACAGTAATGCAAGCACTGAGGACAGGCAGACAGGAGGCGGCCCAGGGCTCCTGAACCAGGCAAAGCTCTAGATCGAATGGAACCCTATGTCAGAATTCACTAATTAAATGGAGGAGGTGCCAAGAAGGCTCGGGGGTTGAGAGAACTTTCTGCTCTCACAGTGGACCAGGTTTTAGTTCCCTTATCCGCATCAGGGAACTCACAACTGCCTATAACTCCAGTTCCAAGGGAGAGCTGACGCTCTCTTTTGGCTTCTATAGGTACTTCTATAGAAATATGATACACACACACACTCAGGTTCACACATACACACATAAAATAAGGCATCTTTTTTAAAGTGAAGGTAAAGCTAGGCATGCTGGGGCAGGTCTTCAATTTCAGCACTGAAGAGTCAGACTGCTCGCTCTGAGTTCAAGGCCAGCCTAGTCTATGTAGTGAGTACCAGGCCAGCCAGGGCTACATATACTCTGTCTTAAAGACAAACAAGTGGGCTGGCGAGATGGCTCAACGGGTAAGAGCACTGACTGCTCTTCCGAAGGTCCTGAGTTCAAATCCCAACAACCACATGGTGGCTCACAACCACCCATAATGAGATCTGACTCCCTCTTCTGGTGTGTCTGAAGACAGTTACAGTGTACTTACATATAATAAATAAATAAATAAATCTTAAAAAAAAAAAAAGACGAACAAGCAAGCAAACAAAAAAAAAACAAACAAACACATACTGTGTTTGCACAACTGAAGAAAATACCTGTGTTACCTTCTGGTCCACATGTACACAAACATATATGTGCATTTAACGTCACACCCTGTAAACAATTTTAAAATAATTTTAGATAATTAGAAATCATACAGAATATTCCAGCCTTTGATTAAGTGACAACTGTGCTATCCCCAAACCCAGAAACGTGTCACTGACTTCAAAGCAGGTTTGGCAGATCAAGGACGCCTTCCAGAAAGGGAATCACTGCCAAGATACACCTTCCTGAGTGAGGGGAAAGTGGGGCTGGCGGTCAGTTGGCACTGGGCCTGGAGAGACCCTCTGCACTTTACTAATTTCTCAGAATACACAACCAGGACCAGGAGGCACGAAGGAAAAGCAGGGAGATGAGCCGGGGAAGTTGCATCGCGACCAGTGCTAGGGTCAGGCAGCAGTGACCTCCAATGAGCAGCACTTCCTTGCCAAGAGGCATGATAAATTAGCCCTGAGGTCATCCGGTCAGCCAGCCAAACACTGTGAGGCAGAGACACACAATCCTTAACCGTCCGCTATCCTACGTGGCATTTGTTTTCCGGGTTCTTAACCTTTAAAGTCCGTTCCCAATGGGAGACTGTAGAATTTCACAGTTTTTAAACCTATCGATTTTACTAACTTGTACTGAACACAAATAGCTCAATTAGCGTGGTTCCCCTGTTTGTCCTGCTCTTCTAACCTCTGAGTGTGCGGGCACCTGCACGTTCACAACCCGTCTCACACTCGAGTGAATGCACTTCACGCATGCACACCACACACCCTCCAAATAAAAGTAAAGTTCCAAGTTTTATGATGGCTCAAAGGAACTACTAGGGGCAGAAAAGTGGGAGAGGGGGGCCGGGAGAGGGACGGAGGACCAAGGACAAGGACATGGAGGGAGGGGAGGACCAGGAGAGGACGGAAGAGGAGGGTGGAGGAAGATGATGAATGAAGCCTGTTACTATATACAGACAACAACAAAACAAATTCCAACTCCAAGTCCCAAGGGCTCCATCCCCAAATATTTGTCTCCAAACCAGAATGAGCATGAGCAACGACCTCACCTCATACAACCCTTCCTGGAGGCCTTCCACCCTTTCCATGATCCCCCAAACAAAATTCAACGTACAACGTTAACAGCTTTACTGGAGAACACTCTACACTCTGTCTGGATATACACAATTATTTTTTGAAAGTAGTTCAAGCACCCCCACCCTCCCTCCCCGCCCCCGGCCAGGTACAAAGATATCTGTCAGCCCTGGGCCCTCCTGAACATACTACTCCTCCCTCCCGAGGCCCAGATAACCACCTGTCTGCCTTTGGCCTCTACACCACAGGGATTTCTAAGAATACTTCCTACTAAAACAGTCAACCAACAGGCATTGTTCACATCTGACTCCTCCAAAAGCGTTATTATGCCGGGCGTGGTGGCGCACGCCTTTAATCCCAGCACTCGGGAGGCAGAGGCAGGCGGATTTCTGAGTTCGAGGCCAGCCTGGTCTACAAAGTGAGTTCCAGGACAGCCAAGGCTACACAGAGAAACCCTGTCTTGAAAAACCATGTAAAGAAAGTGCTACTGCACTGTGTTTTAGAATCCAAGAGTGCAGTGCTTCTATCGTGTCCCCCGTCTCCATTCCTCTCGGCTCCCAGCCGTCCAGTGCATCCTCCCTCTTTTTCAAATTCAAGACCTTTTTAAAGATAACTTACACATGGTATACATACACATATACAAATACAGCCAGCTGGGCCCTTCAGTGTTGCTCGTCTGTGCATAGGTTTAGGGCAGACCACTACACCTGGATAACCTCTCTGGAGGTCCCCGTCCACAGAAGACGAATAGTCGCTCTCTCAGAAGCCACTGATTGTCTGTAGCCTTTGACCTAGGGCTGGCGTCTTGCAAGATTCCCCTCATGGGTACTGGCATGTCAGCTAGTGCTGTCTTTACACAGGCCTCGTTTGGGCGACAACCTCGTTGAGATTTCAAAGCTTCTCTCCTTTACTGTGCTTCTGGGGGTTGGAAACACTGAGCAGATCTAAGCCATATAAACATCACTGCGAATCCCCTTTACAATCCCCACAAAGCACAGTCATAAAAGTCAGGACGACTCTCCCGGGGCCCACCCACTGCCACCCACAAGCCAGAAGAATCCACACCCCAACCCTCTTCCTGGACTAAGGCTCTTCACACTGGGGCTTGCCTCGAACCTGGTTCTCTACTGAGACAGATATCTGTCATGCCCAGAAAAACAGCTACAGAGATCTGCTCATCTGCCCGGGCTGCTCTCCCGGGCCAAGGGGCAGTATCACCTTGAACCCATTCCCTCAGTATCCCTTAACTGACAACCGGACTTCACTTTCACGCTGATGGAATCTAAGCCTCTCCTCTGCGTGTTCACTATACTTCAGGGAAAACTCCTCTAACACGCAGGCTGTGGGTGTCTGTGGATGGAGGGATACAGTAACTAGCACTCGGATGACTGATCACCACCAAGAAGGGTTACGATGGCGCTCATCTGTGCCACACAGGGTGCCCGGCCCTCGGAGGGAGAACGGATGACTGTCTTTGTCTTTCAGACCCTCAGTGCTTCAGGACAGAGGATGGCAACGGAGGTAGAAGATGAAACAAATGAGAAGATGAAGGAATGAGCGAGATTCGGATCTTCCCACAGTGGCGGCTTCATCCCACACCTAGGCACGGGCCATGGCATCTCCAACAGTGAAGACGAATTTCCCCTCCTGTCCTCATTAGACTTTATCATGGCTTTCTAGCCAAGGACACTAACAGTCACATGGCTGTTGGGATTTCTCTGGCAAGGTGTGGCATTTGACTCAGAGCCTGGAAAGTGTCCCTCTGCTTCCTTCCTCACTACAGGGGAGGTAAGGAAGAGGGGAGCTAGGTCTGGGTAAGGGGTCAAAATTAAGGGGTTTCTGTAACAAGTCCTCCTTAAAGGCAATCCAGCTGTAAGGAAAAGGAATTGCCTGTGAACGCTAATGGCCATAGCCCTGCTGATCTGTCTGGTTTGTAAAATCCGGTCACTCTAATTAATGAGGTTGCTCCAGGCAACCTTCCTCCCCCTGCCCTGCCCCCTGCTTGGAGGACGGCCTTCCTTTGTGCTTTATAGAGAGGTCTGAGCCACATGCAGCCAACTGCGTGAGTGCGTGTATACCCATGAATAAACAAACAATAAAAACATCTGTTTCTTTTTGTTATCTCTGTGTGTGCTCATGCTTGCCCATGTGGCAGGTATGGTGCGTGCATGTGTCTGTGCCTGAGTGCTTGTGGAGGACAGAAGATGATGACCTCCGGGTCCATGCTGCCCACACCACACTAGCGGGTCACACCCACGTGCTTCTGAGGACTCTTTTCCGTTGCTGCCTCCCATCTTAAAGAAAGAACATGGAGGCCGCAGATGTGCGCGTGTCCAGGGATCCAAACCCAGTCTTCATGCTTACACAGCGAGAGCTCACGGAGAGATCTCCGAGGCCCAACACCTGCTCTTCAGGAGCGAATATCATCCCTGTGTGTGTCACTGCTGGTTTTTTAAGGCAAGAGAGCGCCACAGCCAGCTTCTCTGGTTCTCCAGCTCCCTCAGGCTTTTGACCCTAGAGAGGTTAAATGACGCCCTACCAACAACGTGGGAAACATGAACAGAACGCCTCAGCTGTCAAAGATCAACAAACACCAGGAAAATGCTAAGACAAGAGAGGAAAATGGGCCGCGTACTAACCTGCCTTGGAAACATACCACCTCACAGTGAGATTGGGCTTTGGCCTCGGCCCACTGCGGCAACCTCGCCTCACGGAGCCATCAGCTTCCTGCAGGTTCCATTGATACAGTAAATGGTGTTAGGATTGATGTACAAGGCAGGGAAAACCCTGTGCGCCCAGCTGAGAAAATGAAGTACATTTAGGTGGTTGGAGCTACGATTGCCTGCCCAGGCTCCGTCCAGCCTGGGGTCAGTGTCATCTCCATACTGCTGACTTATGGGATCTGTGGTTCTCTGTGGCCAACTGTGTTGCACACTGTAGGGTCTTCCTACCAGATGTCACCAGAAGACCAAAACTGCTTCCAGGCATTGCTAAGTATCCCTGCAGTGCAGGATGGCACCAAGGTGTGGACACAGCAACTTCAGAACGGTGAAGTCAGGTATGGGGAGACTAAGGAAGTCATCCAGGTCAAGGGCTGTCACTTAGGAAGCATTAACAGAGTCCCCATAGCAGTAGCTCTCTAAGGTCACTGAACACAGAAATCGGAAGTACTAGTGCAAGCCAACAGTATTGGCGTCTCTCCTCAGGACTTAAGTGATCGACAGTGCCTTTCAAAGAAATGACAAAGGATAAGGTTTCTAAGGGATCTTCCTGGGGAGGGGGCACTGAAGAATTCAAGTGTTCTCCATGTTTAGGACACACGTGTATGCCCACAGACACAGTGCTATAGGACAGGACACTTAGAAGTCAACCTATGTGAAAAGCACCGACAACACATCCTGTGTGCTCTGTAACAACAGGGTCCAAAGTACCTGCCTGCCTCCTTCCACTGCTACCGAGCAGCCATGAAAACTCAGTGTAAGGACTCAACTCCTCTGTGACTGGAAAGACACTGGTTCCACATCTTTGGTTCAGGACCCTGAGCAAATGCGGCCAGCGACCGGCAAACGACGCAGGGGCGAGCCTGATGCCATCCACAGGCCACAAAGCCAGCTGCGGCCGACAGCAAAGCTGACCCTCCTCTCACCCCTAAGACCCAGTGTGGCAGGAAAGTAGGGAAGGAGGCAAGAGCAAGGTTAGTTCTAGATTGCATAACTTAAAACTTCTGAAGTCAAGCTTGCAAGTGTATCACTGGAGCGGAGGCTTCCATGTAGTTCTTTCGGGCTCAGACCACCTTGTCTAAATGTCGTTCCCCTCTAGGACTTTCTGCTACTCAGGATCATAACTCTGTGAGCGAGGCTCAAGGCTTCCGAATCTTCAACAGACAAAGCCAGGAAAGAAAGACTCTGCATGTACAATGTCAAAGCTGTTACTTCAGTAAGAGGCCCCTGCTCTTCTCACCCTCACCTGCTGGGCACCATCTCTGTAATGGAGCCAGCTGGAGCACGCTCCTGGCTAGGACCGACTTGTTCTCTGAGCCTGGCAGAGATGCTGTGCAAACATGGAATTGAGAAGGGCTGCATTCAGCCAAGGTAAGTATGAATAAGATATCTAAGGCTGAGAAAAACAGACACCAAAACTTAGCATAATGGCTACCTCTGAGTGGCAGAATTTTTTTTCCTCTTTTAAGTCTGTATGAGCTCAACAGGTTTTCTTTCACAGGGAACGCAATGCTTTCTTTGCCAGAACTCAAACCAATTTAATAGCTTTATTTTTTTTATAATCACTATTTCATCATGGGACTGCAATGCCCAGGGCCCTCTCAGTGTAAATCCTTTCCGCCCTTCTGTCCCTCCAGGTAGAGGGCTCTCCAAAGCATGCCCCTGCACGTGCAGCGACACCACTTAGACTCTTCAGCTCTACTCAGCTATGAGCCTGCAGAGCCCAGCCCACTCACAGATTACTTCCTGTTTCCACATTTGGTCAGGAAGCATGCTGAAGCTCATCTACATCATTACATGAGCCCGTCTGATAGGACAACAAACACTCCTTCCTGTTGCTCATGTCTCCCTCAACACTGGGGACTGTGTTCAACTCCTCCTTTACAGTGCATTTACAGGGATTCATAACCAAGGGATTCGTAAGAACATGAAGTGTCTGGGTGAAGGAGCGCAGTGTCAACTGCTGTAGTTGTCAATTAATGGCACATGTTCCTTGCTGCCCGCCCCAATGTTCTGGGCTCCCGAATGAAAGACACACACAGGCACGCGTGCGCGCGCGCACGCGCGCGCACACACACACACACACACACACACAGTGGGGGGGGGAGAGAGAGAGAGAGAGAGAGAGAGAGAGAGAGAGAGAGACTGACTTATATTGAAATATGCCTTAAACAGCTCAATGGCTCGACCACTCCCAAACCTCCACATAGCTAACGCCTCCCCTCCAATATTCCTGAATTATTACTTATTAACATCTATATTCCATCTTTCCTACCCTAGACCCAGCCGGGGGTGAGAATGCTCTCCCCGGCTTTGCTCTCTCTCTTGCACCCCTCAGGCCTGGTCTTTACTCTTTTCCCAGCATGGCAGCTCTATTTTCTTCTTCCTCCATCCCTTGCCTGGGAATCCTAAAGTCAGTCTCTCTCTGCCCAACCATTGGCCGCCGGCAAGTCTATCTACCAACCAAAACCAACTGGGGGCGGGGACCCTCAGCATCTTACCTGCGGATTCCTGGGCAATTATGGGGGACCCAACTAACATAATACAAGCATTAGATCAAAATCCACAACAGTCAACACAGAGTATAAGCACAAATAAGGGCTTCCCGAGTTCCTGGGAAGGGCTGGCAGACAGGGCACAGAGCAGCTGGAACACAGGAAAGACGCCCTGAGTTCAACTGAAGGCTTCATCCTCACCAAGCCATATAAGCAGGTGCTGGAGAGAAACCACCCGGGCAGAGCCAGGCTCTGTGTGAGCATAAAGCCACATCATCAGAGCAGGAATTGCAGGCTGTGGAGAGTGACACGGAGGCATGGGGCCTCAGGCAAGGTAAAGAAAAGCCATGGTGGCCTCTTCACTTTTCCCAGGTAAACCGGGGATAACCAGACTTCCCACTGTGCTACCTCAGGGGCTGGTGGATAAAGTGCTTGACACATGAGTATGAGACACAGAGTTCAGACCCCCAAAGCTGATGCCCATCCTATGCAGAGTGTGTATGTGAGTGTGTGTGTGTGCTCGTGCAAGTCCAGTGCTTGCTAAGCTGGGACTGGAGGCCACAGAGCAAGCTGGCTAGTGAGAGACATTGCCTCAATCAATAAGGCAGAAAGTGATAGGGGATGATACCTGACACCAGCCTAGGGCCTCCATACTTGTGTGTGTATGTGTGTGTGCATGTATACTCTCTCTCTCTCTCTCTCTCTCTCTCTCTCTCTCTCTCTCTCTTACACACACACACATGTGAACATGGATATATACATGCATGCAGAACCCCAAAATATTTTAATTAAAAAATTAAAATATTGTAGGGGGCTTAGAGAGGAAATGTTCATAAAATTCCTATTCCTAGTGTACATGATAGTGCTCAAAAAATAGGGGTCTTACCCACCCAGGACCACTCAGCTGTCCAGTGTGGGGCTCAGGGTCTTTGAAAGCCCTGCACAGCCATCCACAGTCCTGCACAGCCATTGTGGGAAGTCTAAGCTGGTTTTCCTTGGTTAAGATATACTTTGTGATTTATTATCTGCCACGCCACTGTGCTCATCAGTCAAGGCTGCAATGCACACTGGGTCTGAGGTGACGCAGAGGTGAGGGGTCTTTGTCATGGGGCACGGCCAGCTGAGTTCCATCCCTAGGACCCAGATGTTGGAAAGAGAGGACATACTTACAAAGCTTGTCCTATGCCTTCCATATGTGCCATGGCATGACACCTGTCCCCCCAAATAAATAAATGCAAAGAATTTTACATGTAAACTACTAGCCAGCTGGTTACAGGAGTACGAATTACTCTAGAACCGCCCTGGTGGAGACCTACTACAACAGAGAGAATGATGGAAGACCATTCAGGAGCCCCCTGGAGGGACGGAGTTTGGTGGCAGTGTGTGCGCAGCATGCATGAGGCTTTGGGGTTCAGTCTCAGCTTTGCCACCACACTGTACACCCAAATTTAAACATCAATTACAATATTTTTGCTTATCTCGCTCTTTGGGATACTGAGTCTCACTAAGCCCAAGCTGGTCACATGAGCTCCCTCTGAAAGTAAGGATGGCCTTGAACTTACAGGTGAGTGTCACCAAGTGGGACCACAGGTGAGTGCCACCAGGCAGGACCTAAAATAGCATTTAATATTCTCTTTCTTGGAGCTCGGTGACAGGATTCAGAAGCCCTTTCAGAATTTGAGCTAGGGCAGGTGCCTCCTTTAACTGTACACATTACCTCAATTTTGCTAGAATTCTGGAGAGTTCAGGAACATCACCCTCCATCTTCCTCCCCTTGTACCAGTAATACATGAGAGAGAACCAGGAAGCTTTTCTTACGAAGCCATTTAAAATTAGAGCAGGCTGATATGCTAAAATTACTGTATACAGCTGGTTGCAGCTGCAGTGTCTTTCCTTCCACCCCAGGTTGTTTCGAAATTCCAAACAACTAACTGGTCTGAGCAAAAGCCTGGGAAGAGCATGCATCCAGAACTCAGTCCAAAATGCCTGCTGTTTCTCCAAATAATTAAGCCATGACTTCATCTCCATCACACACCTGCAGCATAATTGCTTCATAAAACCATGCACAGATGGCTGTTGAGAGCGGCAAGTCCACATAATGAAAGTCGGAGGGCGTTATTTGGACAAGGTTCTGGACCTGCAGAACTCCTGCCCCGGGCAAACATATCCGCTAATTAACTGCGGTGGGTTCATTGTGCTGCAAGAGACTAGAAGACTGGACGCTGCGTCCCTGCTCACAGGGACCCCGCAACAACCTGCAGGGCTACCAGCCATCTCTCTAAATAATAAATGACACACCAGGGTCCTCATTCTGACTTGGACTCATAGGAAGGTGACAAATGGAAATTCATCTGCTGTCATTTAAAAGCCACCGTTTGAAAAATCATTTAAATCAGCATCATTTGAAGTCATTTAAATCACTTTGCTGCTGGGGGGAAAATGCTTTATAGTTTACAAGCACTTTAATGGGGCTCAGGAGCTCAGAAGGGAAGGCAGCTATTATTCCCGGGGCACCAGCTCACCAGCAAGTGCTGCGTGCACACTATGTTCAAGGAGATGGGCGGGGAACAGAGTGCAAGTCTTCCGCAGCCCTTGTGAATTAAAAGAATTCCCACGTCTGCCCAGCCTGGGGAGGAGTGCTTGTGCTGACTCAGAGAAGAAATGTTATTTTATCCGGGGAACCGGAATGGAAAGGCTTGGGAGACGGCGCTGATGGCAGAGAATCCTGTGTGCAAGCCAATCCAGATAGAAGAGTGAGCATGTGCAAGGAGGGGCCTGCATCTAGGGACCCTGGGAGAAGGAGGAGTGAGAGGGCCACATCCAGGATGCTCTCATGGGAGGTTAGAGACGAGGACATAAGGACACGGAAGACCCAGCTCTGCCAGAGTCTCTTGAGCCAGGATTTCCGTTAAGCCCACAAGTGTCACATGTCACCTCGATGTTCCTAATCAAAAAAAAAAAAAAAAAGCTCCCCAGGTAAATGTACTCCACATTACAAACTGGCTCATCTAACAGGAAGCCAGAGATGGATGTGCAGCCGGTTAGCCTTAAGCTTCCAATGCTTCCAAAGCTCTCCCACTGACAAACTAGGGTTTTACAGGTGGCTTGGAGGCAGCGAATCAGTAAGCATCGATCAACTCCTGCCCTTCTCCAAGGAGCAAGAGCAGCAAGCCTGGGATACAGACAAAGCTGCTCCCTGCTCCTTCCTGGCTCTGCTAAGGACACTGAATGGTGCTGCCTGACCTCTGTCTAACAGTGTCGCCTCAGCCACCACCAATCTGGACCTGGCAGAGTGACGTATGCACGTGTGCTTGTGCCATGGTTTAGAAAAGAGAGACTCACTAACACTGCTTTGTAAGAGTACTGATGAACACCAGGCCAGATGCCACAAATGTTAAACACAGCTCATCCCTTGGTCTTGCAAACTTTATGTGACCCAGCACAGGGGAAGGCCAGGGCCGAGAAGTGGGAGTGGGTGGGTAGGGGAGCAGGGGCGGAGGGAGGGTATGGGGAACTTTCAGGATAGCATTTGAAATGTAAATAAAGAAAATAATAAAAAAATTAAATAAAATTAAAAAAAAACCACAGCTCATCAGGTAAGCACATACAAATCTGAAAAAAAAAAATAAAATCTTTAGAGACACGAGTTTTTGTTTTTTAAAAATGGCGTGCTTTCTGCTCCTGCCGTAACAAACCAAACCAAGCAAACAACAAAACCTTTGGAACCGACATCTGGACATCGCTGCTCCAAATGTGACAATCTGGAGCTGTGGCCATTCCATCCTGGTTTTCCTCAAAGAGAAGGAAATAGTAATGGGTGGATGGGTTTCTGTGTACCCAAGTGTACTTGTTGGCAAAGAATAAAAGACAACCAGAGCAGCGTAGTTTGACAGTATCACACTGAATTCACAGTCCAGAAAATGTCTGGAAACGGAACCTTGATCAAAAAGTTGTGGACTCAGCTCTAGGAGAAACAGAAAGACCTGCATTCAGGAAATGGCTGCCTGCTCTAAAATGACCATCTCCGTACAACAGCACTGTGGCTCCTTCTGCACTTGGACAGGACAGAGCACTTTCTGGGCTGGCTTAGCTACCCTGGTAAGTTCCTGCTCTGTGTTTCTTTAAGCCCAAGGAGGTCATCTCCTCTTGCCACACCTTGTCACTCCAATACCCTGGCTTCATGTCAGTATATCCAGGAGCAGTGAGCTTGGAAATCCCTTATGTCCCCGTTTCTTCATGCCACCTGAAGGCACACTCAAGCCTTTCTCTGAGCTGTATCAGGTCAACAAATCTTCCCACAAAATTCAGAGTCACCATGGAACGTTCTTAGAACCTGAGAGCAGGATTCACGTGCCCTTAGGGGACATTCTGCGTTTCCTTAGGCGGCTTCTCTTCACTTCCCTGGAAATGTAATGTGGGCTGGCAGTGACTTCATGAAGCCTTGCTCAGTTATGAAGAGAATGCTACCCCTCCTGAGCAGTCACAACTGAGTCCTGTTCTCACAGGCCTTGTCAGATAGTAAATATTTATCCAGCATGTCTAGTCTAAGCAAGAACACGATAACCACCTTTCTCCTGCTCCTCACCAACAAAGAAAACAATTGACTCTAAACGCTAAGTCGGTAACAGAGCCAAGTTTATAAGGACTGCTTCAGAGCAGAACACACAAGAACTTCAGGAGGCTACCTCCCCTCAGCTTCCCCCTTCACTGCCTACTTCTTATCCATCCTACGCATTTAAAACATTTCTCCCACTTTTTATTAAAATCAGTCCGACGTGTCCTGCAAGGAAGCAACCACGTTGCCCAAATGGAATTCTATACTGCAAGGTTACTGCACGCAAAACCAGAATCAGCATGAATGGTTATAAAGAGGGGATGCACGAACCAGTGGACCCCTGCACTACCCTGGGATGGTTGGGCCGTCACAGTAAGATATTTTTCAATCCTCCCCGGGCTCAGATGATGGACGGGATGTCAGTGAGTGATAGCGGCTGATGCTAACTCTTGGGTTATTTTCTACACCAGCAGTGCTAGGACAGTGAGCAAGGATGAAGAGAGGGGGGTTCTAAAGCACAACTGAGAAGCCACATGCCACAGGTGGTTACTAGGCTCCCACACCCTGCTGTGGAGCTCCTGAGAAGGGCTAGTACAACTGTATTTAAATTTTTACTTCATTTACTTAACTGTCACACAGAGTGAGTACTGCATTGAGGGATGCCCTTCTAGACCACAGGATACATTTATTAGTGAGCTATTTAAGAAACAATGTTTAACCCTCAGAAACAAAAGTTTCCCCATGGCTTCCTCTACCCACCTTCACTCTTGCTAAGTACTTTGCAGCATCTGCTCTGACTCAGGGGCCCCATTTCTCCAACTTAAAATCATAGGGTTACACTAAGGGAGAAATAAAAGAGTGTATTAAGACTTCAGGTTAAGACACTGAATTCGGCAAGTCTCACTGCCTCCTCCTTGTGTCGTAAATGGTGACTTTCACGCCATGTGTAGCTTATCTGGTATTCTGTGACGGCCGTGGATGCTTCCAGAACACCACACTAAAGGGTGCGTGCACGCGTGTACACACACACACACACACACACACACACACATACACACACACACAGTGCTCTCTGCAGACCAGGAAATGTCAACAGAAAAACCCCTGCAGGGGAAGATAATTACATTTTGCTTCCTACTCTTGGGAAAGCCTTTCCAGGGTCCACCCACCCAGTTTAGTTTGTGCTCCAAAGGGTTCTTGTAAGGAACACAGAGGGTATTGTTCCTCCAGAGGACTCTGCTCAAGTGAAGCTTTGTCTCCATGTTCTTCAAGACACTCTCCAAGAAAATGTGGAGGAAAAACTGGGCCAAAGGGTGCCAACTTGGAGCTGTTTACACAGACCCTTCTTTGAACCAAGATGGAACTGGGAGGGACACTCACTCCAAGGACTTAAGAGATCTGGAGGTCAGGAAAGCCACCACACGCAAAGGCTGAGTAGTAACTAGGGTGAGAAATATGGTGAGTGTGGAAGGTACTGTGCTAGCTCTAGCATGAGGGGGGAAGTGCCACTAAACTGTCCCCACAAAGGCCCATGTGCTAACAGCTTGATTGGCAGCCTGTGGGATGACGGAAATTTTTGAGAAGGAAGTTAGGTCACTAGGGACGACACCCTTGAAGGAGATACTCAGGACCCTGGTCCTCTTTTCTTTTTCTCTTTGCTTCTTGTAGCCACAAGGTGAACATCTGCCCCCTGCCCCCTGCCCCATGACAGTATAGATTCAAGTGACCACGGACAGAAGCCCACAAACCTAAGACTAACTCTTTTAGATGATTCTATCAATTAATTTATCACAACGACCAGGAAGCGTGCAGGGCATGGGATCTAAGAGAATGACCGAGGGTATCAAGAGGCAGATGTGGTCCTATAAAAATCACTCCCTCCAGAAACCTGCCTACCATGTGTGGTAACCACTCCACGCATCTGGGATTCAGCTCCACAGGCTCTGTGTGCTCAACAAACCATATGATTGAAAAGCAAAACCTCTGCAACGTCACATTTGTGTGTGACTGTGGATTTGTGCATTACTTGTGTGGGTGTACACCCATGTATTCATGGACGAGGGGGCCATAAGTAACATTAAGCATCTTCCTCAATCGCTCTCCACCTTGTGCTCTTGACAGAGCAGGAACTGAACCAGGATCAACTGGTTGGCTAGGATGCCTGACCAATGAGCTGCAAGGATCCTCTGCCTCTGCCCTCTGGTCTCTGCCTCTGCGGCTCTGCGCCTCTGCGCCTCTGCCTCTGCCCTCTGGCCTCTGCGCCTCTGCCTCTGCGCCTCTGCGCCTCTGCCTCTGCCTCTCTGCCTCTGCCTCTGCCTCCCTCTTGCGGTGATAGGACTGCAGATGTGTGTACCACCGTGCTGGCCGTCTATGATCTTGCGCTTGTACAGCAGGTACTTTGTTGACTGAGCCATCTTCCCAGCCACAAGCAGAGGTCAGTTTTGAACACTCAAACCATATCAAGAGTTAGACAAAAATCAGTCAACTGTTGTACTTATTATATACACATCCAGAGGTATACATCCTCCCCAAACTCCAGTTGGTTTTAAGTTACATCTACGTATCTGCTGAATGACATAACGCACAGGTGCGATCCACCCCGCCCTCTTTCCTTCCTTGCCTTGTTTTTGTTTTTTTTTCTTCTTGGCGCTTCCTGCCAGCATATCGAGTAGCCAGTCCTTTGTCTGTCTGGTTATAATAGAATACTGTGACATGCTCGGTCACATCACTGCTGTACTGCTGCCACCTGAGGCGGTGCCTGCTAAGATTTGGGCATGCTTTTACTACACATGTTTCTGGGCTGCTCTTTCACATACACAAGGTATATAACTATATAAACTCCACAGAAAGACCAAAGCCATGGGCCACCGAGACAGAATACAATGTACAGAGAGGCAGGGGATGAAGATAACCATCCGGCTGCAAATGGCTCTGTGCGAATCCCTCAGCTGTCTGATCCTCCCTCCATACCTCTCAGCCACAGGCAGAGGCTTCAAGGTCATCAGAAGCCTGTGTCCTTGGCTACCAGAGCACATGGAGGTGTGACCGTAGCATCAGTCTCAGGGCCTGAGGACAGGGGCCTACCTCCTTAGCCACGCATACATAGTAAGAGGATCTTCTAGAAGCAGAGCTTAGCTGGTAGTGATAAATCACCTTCTCCCAACCTTATTCCTCCAAAGAAAATTCATCTCCATACATCAAAAGTTTGAATTACATGATAGAACGAGAAGGATATTGGGGGTACATAGAGAAAGAAACAGAGATGGCCATTTCTTTATCTGTTTACAAAGGCATACATCCCCTTTCCAGTTCCTTCCCAGACTAATATTAATCTACTTTATGGGTCCCTGTAGCAAAAGATGCTGGTATCCTTAGATATAGGACCTTTAGTGAGATAGCATCTCTCAGGACTAAACACGGTGTCAACCTCCAGGATGGCGCAGGTTCTTCTAGAGTCCCACGAAAGGAAAAGCACAGGCATTCCAGTCTGAGGAAACCACAGCTCGGCAGCCGCCTGTGTCGCTGGGGATCCTTAGAGCAGAACTCATCCTGTTCATCACTGGCCCAGGTGTCTCACCCCAGACCTGAACTCAGCAGAAGCCGACAGACTGCAAACAGCAGCCGTCCCTCTCACAGAATGCTTGTGTGCCACAGTTCAGGTGCACGCCTTCCCTATCACAGGAGGCCGCCATGTTTATAAAGCAGTGAGATTGGCAGGACACTGGGTATATAAAGACACATAAGGCAGTAACTCAACTGCTTTCCAGGGCAGGGCTAGCTCATCACGTCTCTCATACTGTATGTCTCCAGACTTCAGTCCTTACCATTAGCCAGTGTTAACTTCCTCCCGGAGTAGAAAGACTTGCTGGACTGACTTGCCCACATGGGTAAACCCCAGGCTGAGCGCTTGGCTCCCACTGGCCACTGGATTCCCCACCAAGTCTTGGCATAGATGTAACCTGGCATGAAAGTAGATTTTGATGGACTGCAGGCTCAGTACCAGTGAGAGCTGACAGCTGACACAGAATATTTTAGTACACAGTACTACAAACATTAATGAGTTATAAAATATCATCCTACTGAGTGAAATGGCTCAGACAGGGGAGAGAAAAGGCAGTAGGAACTGCTGTTCCCACAATGCCCAGAAATAGAATTCATAACATATGTTGAGCTTAATTAAGACATTTGGGAACTCGGTAAAAATAAATAATTATGTAATGGAGGGGGGAAGGCTGTGAAGGCTTAGAACAAACATTTAAATCCCACGCAAGCCAGTATCTCAGCCAGCACATCCACCTCACTTACTGGATCTCTGGCTGGGATTCATCTGGATGCTACAACCAGGTGCCACCACCTCTATTGAAAGAAAACAATGCTTGCCTTTGTAAACACTTACAAACTGTCAGGTTGATACCATGTGCCAGGCATCGTGAAAGACATTGAGGGTAAAGTGAAAGGAGATATCACTCCTGTCCCAACTGTCTCGAAATCCACTAAGAAGAGAAAATAACATAAGCACGTGCACACAATGAAATGAGAACTGGGGGATCCAGAAAATCGCCTCTGAGGACACAGAAAATAGCCACTGAGGGACACAGAAAACAGCCACTGAGGGACACAGGAAACAGCCACTGAGGGACACAGGAAACAGCCACTGAGGGACACAGGAAACAGCCACTGAGGGACACAGGAAATCATTACTGAGAGACACAGGAAACAGCCACTGAGGGACACAGGAAATAGCCACTGAGGGACACAGGAAATGGCCACTGAGGGACACAGAAAACAGCCACTGAGGGGCACAGGAAATCATTACTGAGAGACACAGGAAACAGCCACTGAGGGACACAGGAAATGGCCACTGAGGGACACAGGAAATCATTACTGAGAGACACAGGCAATAGCCACTGAGGGACACAGGAATCAGCCCTGATAGATGCAGAAAATAGCCACTGAGAGATGAAGGAAATAGCCACTGAGGGACACAGGAAATCACCTCTGAGGGACCCAGGATATCGCCTCTGAAGGACACGGGAAATCGCCTCTGGGGACACAACACAGGAAATCATCTGTGAGGGATTCAGGTAATAGTCACTGAGGGACCCAGGAAACACTGAGACCCAGTGGCCACACTGAGATACACAGGAAATGGTCACTGAGGGACACAGGAAATGGTCACTGAGGGACACAGGAAATGGTCACTGAGGGACACAGGAAATGGTCACTGAGGGACACAGGAAATGGTCACAGGGACCCAGTGGCCACACTGAGATACACAGGAAATGGTCACTGAGGGATACAGGAAATGGTCACTGAGGGACACAGGAAATAGTCACTGAGGGGCACAGGAAATAGCCACTTAGAGACATAGAAAATAACCTCTGAGAAGCACAGGAAATAGCCTCTGAAAGACACAGGAAATAGCCACTGAGTAGCAAAGGAAATGGCCACTGAGGGACACAGGAAATAGCCATTTAGCTTTCCCTAGAAGTGCTAGATTTTAGGTGGATACTTGGTAAGCTTAGAGAGACTTTCATAAGCTTCTCAGCCAGTTCAAGAAGGCCTTGTGGGCAAGGTGAGCCAATTGGATTTTGTGCCAAAGGAGAAGGACACCAACCTGCAGATGTGCATGAACGGATCTATCACATCACCCATGCATAATTAAAGTCATTCTCCCTCTAACTCCAAAGATCTTAAGCTCAGAGAAGACAAAATTATAGAGGTTTTCTTCACCAACACATTCCTTTCTATTATTAAGTGAGAGCCGAGTCAGAGAAGATATCGGGCAAATACTAAATAATCAATCAGCCAATCCATCAAGAAGTCTTCTCCTAGGCAAGGAGAGAAAGCAGGATAGTAAGGGAAGCTTAAGCCAAGCTGGCTACAGGTGACTGACTGGACAATAGGGAGACTGCTCTAGTGGAGAGGAATAAAGGCAGCTGGAGACAAGATCACAGATCTTGATGGCTTCCCGGGGACAAGGACAAGAAATCAGGAAAAAGGCAAGAGCTACCAGGGTTCTGGTTTGGAGACTGCACAGAGAGAGCAGGAAATCAATGACAACAGTATTGGAAACAGGGGAGTAGAGATGATTTGATTGTCCACATGGTCATCTAAGGGTTCACTAGCCACAAGGTTAATGAGCCGCAAGCATGTCTGCTCTACATGAGTCTGTGCTAAAATCACCAGGGACACTGGCAGGCACCACCACAGGGACCTTGAAAACTTGGGTGAAGATATAGGATGGTGGTGTAGAGTCTGGCTTCAATCTATATTATTGTGAATTCCAGACTTGTCCTGTGCCTGATGATGGCTTAAGTTCAGTTACTACCATAAACTGCCACAGGAAAGAAACCACAAGCTCATTACGCTATTTGCCATAAAGCACGGCAGTTTCGACCCTGACAGCCATCTATAACCAATGCATCACTGAGAAGGTCTGAGAAGGTCGCTGTGAGGAAGAGCACGGCTGGATGCCATCTAGTCTATTTAGAAGCAACTGAAGCTGAAGACAGTGAATCACCCAGCTCTCTGAGGTGCTGCTGAGTCTTTTCATGGCAAGGAGAACACATGTGGGCTTTGAATTCTGTGAGAATAAGGAGACAGACTAGAGGAAGGATAGTACGCACAGCTGGATGTCTCGTGTGCACCTGCCTCTGGTTGCCAGTGACACCACTAAACTATCACACATTTTCCTTGGGGTTTAGAGATGAAAATGTCCCAGGAATTCTGAATGAAATAAACTGAGTAGCTGAGCCAGCCAGAAAAGAGAAGTAGCTATGGAAAGGAACTGGTATCCAAGACATAAAACCAAAATTAATTCATTTTATGCCAATTACTTTGCACTTGTTTTTATGTATGTATATTGGCAGTATGCACATAGTGCTTACACCTGTGCGAATACATATGTGAGGGTGTGAATGCGTATGTGTGTATGTGAATATGCATATACATGCTTTCACCTATTCAGATGCATGTATGAAGGTGTGAATGCATGTATGTACATGTGGACATGCATGTGCATGCTTATACCTGTGCAGATGCACATATGAGGGTTCGAATGCATATGTGTGCATGTGAATATGCATATACATGCTTACTACACCTGTTCAGACGCATGTGTGAGGGTATGAATGCATGTATGTACATGTGTATATGTACGTGCATTCTTACACCTGTGCAGATGCATGTATGTAAAATGTGAAGGCCCCAGTTTGGTGTTGGACATCTTTTCTGATAGCTCTCCACTTTACTTATTGAGGCAAGGTTTCTCTCCGAAGCCAGGGCTCACCAGTTCCAGCTGGTCTAGATAACCAGCTGACCCCAGAGATCCATCCCATCTGCCACTGAATGCTGTGGTTATGGGTGGCTGCCATGTCATGACAATTCATGACAAGGAAGATGGCCGGCCTGCAGACAAGTGGAAGGGAAGAGATCCACCGTGCGATAACAAACAAAGGCAAATGCAAAAAACCACATCAACCATTTTATACTGGAATTTTTCATTCCTAAATAAGGACACGCGCACTGCTGCAACCTGGTGTTACTTTATCAAATGAAGACACAAGAAAGCAAGCATTAGAGTTGTGCTTCAGAAACTAAGACAGCAGCAACAATACCCCTCTGATCAGCCTAGCGGCATGAGAGCATGAGAGCAGCTCTCCAAGTCATGATACTGTCCAGACACAGAGAGACTCAGCGAGATGAGAGTCAGCAGCCAGCAGCTGGCACCGAGAGAGATCCCTAAACCCTGCTTTAATTCCAAACTCGCTCCATTGCCCCGAGGCATACTCGGGGCCTCTGGATATTCAAAATCAACTCTCAGTTCACCAGGAAATGAAACAGGGGAAGAGAGGGAGTCAGCAATTCAAATGAGTAATTGGAACATCTACTGTAAGGGCAATCTGCACATTCAACTAACGCCATGAACTTACTGCTAATCTCCCCAATGACCCATGCTTCTGATATTAAAGTCAGGTTTCCATGGGTGTGCATGCATTGTGTGTGTGTGTGTACATGTGTGTGTTCAGGTGCCATGTCTCTTGGAGCTGAATTTATAGATGGTTCTGAGCCCTCCAACTTGGGTCCTCTGAAGAGAAGTCTATACTCTTTTTTTTTTTTTTTAAAGATTTATTTATTTATTATATGTAAGTACAGACATTCCAGAAGAGAGCACCAGATCTTGTTACAGATCGTTGTGAGCCACCATGTGGTTGCTGGAATTTGAACTCAGGACCTTTGGAAAAACAGTCGGGTGCTCTTACCTGCTGAGCCACCTCACCAGCCCCAAGTCTATGCTCTTAACTGCAGAGCCCTCTCTCCAGCCCAAACTGACATTTTAATCACATTTCATTTAAATGTAAGCCATTGCCCATCGATGCTGCACTGCCATACTGGATAGTACAGACTTGAAGGAAACAGCCTACCTTTGTAGGGAACATCCTTCCCAAACTGGAGATGCTGTGAAATTCTAGCACTTATTGCTTTATGTTAAGTGCAGATCCTTAAATGTAGTCATCAAGAACAAATGTATATGTAGGGGGTGGGGGTTTCCAGCAAATAAGCTAATTCATTGTTCTTCACTACATACGCACACTATTTGCCCAACTCTTAGTCACTATGATAAAATACCCGACGTGAAATATTTCAGCTCAGTGATGGAGGTATCCTTCCCCAGTCCTCGGCTCTGCTCTCTCTGAGCTTTTACGGTAAAGCAGAGTACCACTGTGGCAGAAACAAGATATATATGCCTGAAAGCCCACGTCAAGCTGGGCCCCACCTTCTAGTCTTCACTATTTACCAATAATGCTAATATATTATGATTTCCTCATGAGATTAACACACTGATTAGACCAGAAGCCCTGGGATCCAATCACTTCCCCCAAATTCCATCAACTGGCAACCAAGCCTTCCCTACATCAGCCAAGAGAGATACTGTGTATCAAGAGAGATACTGTGTATCAAGAGAGATACTGTGTATCAAGAGATACTGGATATCAAGAGAGATACTGTGTACCAAGAGATACTGTGTACCAAGAGAGATACTGTGTATCAAGAGAGATACTGTGTACCAAGAGAGATACTGGGTATCA
>NC_034597.1:108145993-108151502 GCF_900095145.1 Mus pahari | reverse complement strand
TGTGTACCAAGAGATACTGTGTACCAAGAGAGATACTGTGTATCAAGAGAGATACTGTGTACCAAGAGAGATACTGGGTATCAAGAGAGATACTGTGTACCAAGAGATACTGGGTATCAAGAGAGATACTGTGTACCAAGAGAGATACTATGTACCAAGAGAAACTGTGTACCAAGAGAGATACTGTGTACCAAGAGATACTGTGTATCAAGAGAGATACTGGGTATCAAACTGACCAGTGGTACTATAGGTTATGGGAATCTCCAGGTAAATGCATTAAGCTACTTAGGAAAGGCAAGGCCTTTAAAACTCTTTCCCTCAAAGTAAGATGTCCTGAACGACAGTGGCAGACTGTCTGACCAAACACTTGGTACCAAAGATACTTCCAGATTTACAAATAAAACCCACTCTTGAATGCTACAGAGTTACTGCTGCCCCTTGGGAGGGCGTCGATTCTGTAGGACCTCAGCCTCCATTTATTATCTTGCCTTTCTGTGGGGTCTTCTGGGTGAGCCTATCAATGCCTCGACAAGCGGTTGTTTTCTTACAGGAGGCATCCGTCTTGAAACACGTGCATGTGGCACTTTCCAGAACTGTGTTCTATCGTCAGAGGGCTGAACAGCCTCCTCATCATTGCGAGTCTTTTTTGACATTAAATTTACATAAACAGCTTCCTCTCAGTTTCTCTCTGGAATGAGATGCTCTCATTTTTCCCCGGGAACAATTCTAAACAAAGTCAAATTACAGGAAATGCAATTTTTTTTCCCTCCTAAAAGTCCTCAGCTACAGATTACAGCATTTGAATAGTTATCCTGTTTAATCGAGTCAAAATGATCCTTTGGGGGGGGGGGGAGACAAATCCTCTCATGCATATAAAATCCTCATTATTTAAAAAGTCCTAACAATGGAGATGGATAAGCACAATTATTTTAGAGGGGTCCACCTAAGACCGTACAGTGTAATGATAGCTCCTTCTACAGCAATGTCAAAAACCATTCACTGGAAAGAACTTTCCAGGAATTCTTTCTTAAGATGAAACCTCTTTGCATCTTCTTCAACAGGAACCGTTTTAAAATATGTATTGAGTTTTAAATGGGCAGTTGGATGTGAACTTTTTACCAAATGTCCATGGCTATTATTAATCCAGCCACAGTGTTCTGAGCCCATGTCTGCTGTCTGCCACCCTCAAGACTTCTTCAGATTCAGAGCTGACCTGTCACCCTTACACTGCCCCGTGCTGGGGCCCAGACCTTCTTACTCTCCTTTTCTGGGAACAATCACTGGGATTGTACGAGTTAACTGAATCAATCACAATCTGAACGAAGAGGTAAGGGGCAAAACACAGGGCTGGTGTGCACAGCAGACCAGCTTACCGTATGTTCAAGGTGGGACAGGCCAAGGGCTTGTCCTTCAAACAACTGTTAAATTCCAAGTCTCAATTAAAACAAAGTCAACTAGGAGTCAGGCAATGGCTACGTTTGTAAAGTGCTTGCTGCACAAATTTGAGGACCTGAGTTTGACCCCAGGAACTTCTGTAAAAAAGTCAGGTGTGGTGGTGCACACTGGTGATGTCAGTGCTGATGACTGGGAGGGACAGGGGGACAGGCAGATAGATTCCTGTGGCTCAGTGGCCAGCGAGCCTAGCCTAATCAGATGAGCCACAGGCCAGTGAGACACCCTGCCCTAAGACACGAGGTGGGCAGAGTCTGAGGGTGACAACCAAGATGGTCTACACACACACACACACACACACACACCACAAAAAATAAAAATCAACTGGGTAATATTCAACTACCCAGAATTAAGGGAACCAGTTCATTCTTACAATCGCCAAAAAGAGCCACAGCTCACTGACAGCTCCCGGATGCCTCTGCCAGACAGTCTCAAATGTAGTCTTAACGGATGTTGGTCCTGTCACAGCGTATCTCTTTGCAGCTGACACAAGTTAATTTTACTCCTTAAAATTACCTGGTGCTATAAAAGCCCGTTAGTGCTCCATGCTTGCTTTATCGCATGGCCGGGACCAGGAACCAGCAGAGGATACCAGGGATCTCTGGCAGAGGTCAACTGTAGGCACAATGGACCAAAGAAGAAAGTCATCAAATGAGGTGCAAAGCAGCTCTCCGGAGCAACTGGGTTTATTATCGGTTGTGAGTAATCTGGTTAATTTGGGTGTGTGGTGTTTTTACTTGTAAGAGTTTCATGCTAAACTTTACTTTTCAAAATAAAAGTTTAAAAGTTGTGATTAATAAATTCTTTTGCTTATGTGTGCACTGTTTATAAGACATACTTGTCAATTTGTTCTAATTACTCAAATAGTCGTATTCTATATTCAATAAAGTCCCTTAAGACTGCACCCCACAAAAAGCAACTGGGTGCATATTTTTATTTCTCATTATTGGAAGTTCAACTAGAATGTCACAGTACTTCTACAAATAAGTATGAAGTCAATGAATCCAAGATGGAAACGAAAAAAGAAAAAAAAAGGGAAAAAAGGAAAAGAAAAAGAAGGAAAGAAAAAAAGAGAAAAAATTCACTTGTAAGTATGAGAGAAAAAAAACGCAGGCAGTTGGGTTTTCTATAAAAATGCATTTATTTGCAAAAGATAGGGTTTTTAAAAGTAGATGCAAACAATAACTATAAGCAAGACACCCAAATTTTGTGTTTACTGATTAACTTGGGTCTGTTGCTTAATCACTAAACAAGGTCATGGAGTGCAGACAAGTGCCCTGTGCCTACCTAGATCTATTGGGGTAAGTCGATCCACAGGGATCAGAGAGGAGTGAGAAATGGGGTGCGGGAAGAAAGGCAACACAGAGAGACAGATAGATACACACACACACACACACACACACACACACAGAGATAGATGCACAAGACACAGAAACAGACAGACATGCATACAAGACACAGATACACAGATACACATACAGAGACACAAAAATACACACAAGGTACATACACACATGTTGCAAGATATTTGACCACACTGTGAATCCTGAGATTGTGTTATTTACTGAGGGTGGTGGTGGGTGGAAACCAATCCTGTTTCTAGCTGTGCAGTTGCTTAGCCCTTAGCACACACCTTTAACACCTCTGGCTGGAATATAGACACATCCTAAGTACTCATTTTAATCCCAAACAATGAAGTTAAGTTAGTTTGTAGAAGGAAGCACCTGTGTTTAAGAGTGATGTATAATTGAGTGGAAGGCAAGGTGAAAGATTTGACAGACTAGGATACGCCCAGCTCTCACAAGAAAAGAGGAAAGGGAAGCTATTTAAGGGGCAGTGCAGAGAGAGGGCGAGAAATGCCATTTATTGGGAGAGTTTTACAGAGACAGGCTGAAGAGAGAATGAGCCAGAGAATGAGAAGAGCCCAAAGGATTAGAAAAAAACTGACAGAGTTAGTTTGAGACCAAGCAGAGCAATTCAGGAAGGTCAAGAGAGACAAGCCAGATTGAGTCAGTCAGCTTGTGGAGGAGTTTTGAGTGAGAACAGCTAGCTGAGTTGAACCAGCCAGTCACAGCTCAAAGAAACTAGGAAGGGTAAGATTATTCAGCAGCAAATCTCAGAGGCTGAAAACATTCTAAGCCTACATTAGATTGCACAGAGGCTTCCAGGACTAAAGCCTAGGTTATCAGACAAGGCAGTAAGCTTCAGAGACAATAATAACATCAGAAGAATAAAAAATTCTTTTACACATATGCATACATACACACACTCCCATAGACACAAATACACACAAAAACCCACAGAGACACATACACATAGACACACACACACACACACACACAAACACATATACACATACACATATAAACACAGTGGAGGTAAACTGTAGCCTAAAACAATTCAGGAAATGTGACAACACCTAGATGTTGGTAACTCCTGGAGTGGTTTAGAAGCTAAGGAGAAAAGGTTGAGGTATACCAGATGGCTAACAGATCCTGAACACTCCCAGAGGACACCAACAAACCTGTATGCTTGGACCACTGACGATTTTAAGTAGATCGGATTCAGAGTATGTAGAAATGATTCCATCAAAGGAATGCAGGGTCTGGAGAGCTACCTCTGCAGTTAAAGTCACTGACTGCTCTTCCAGAGGTCCCAAGTTCAATTCCCAGCACCCATGTGGCAGCTCACAATGATCTGTGACTCCAGTTCCAGAGGATCCAATGCCCTTTTCTGCAGGTATGTGGTACACAAATATACACACAAGCAAAACACCCACACACATAAAACAAGGGCAATTTTTTGAGGCAGAGGGTGGTGGGTTGTGGAACACTGAAGGGACTAAGAAATAGATATCAGGCTAAGGGGAAGATCATGTGGGCCAATTCCAAGGGGGACAGAGAACAGGGCACACAGGACTGATGTGACTAGTTCTAGTCTACAGATGTGAGACCTGAGGAGCAATGGCTATGGGTGAAAGATGTCAGTCAGAACAAGATGCTTTGGGGACAGGTAAGAGAAGACAGGAAAATGTCCTGGCTCATTATCACTAAGCTATACAAACTCCACTGGCTCCTAGAGAGTGACAGGCTCAGGATAACTTGCCTCCTCAGATCTTCCTGTCTTCACTTCCCAAGGTGAGCTTACAGACATGCTCCACCATGGCCAGCATGACCTCACATTTTGTACCTCAGCTTCTTCTAGTGACAATACCTTAGCACAGGTGGCAGCAGCAGATGTGCAATTAGCCGGAGGAATATAGATTCCAGGTATGGGAGTCTGAATGCGAATGGCCCCCATAGGCTCATATATTTGAATGCTTCATCTTTAGGGAGTGGAATTATTTGGGAAGGATCAGAAGGTGTGGCCTTATTGGAAGAGATATGTCACTGGACTTGGGCTGTCCATGCCAGGCCCACGTTTCTTCCTCTGCCTGCTGCCTACAGATAGGGATGCAAAGCTCTCAGCTACTGCTCCAGCACAATGCCTGCCTGCTTCTTGCCATGATGAGAATGGACTAAACCTGTGAGTCTGTATTAAATGTTTTCCTTCATAAGAGTTGTTTTGGGGGGCTGGAGAGATGGCTCAGCGGTTAAGAGCACTGGCTGCTCTTCTGAAGGTCCTGAGCTCAAATCCCAGCAACCACATGGTGGCTCACAACCATCTATAAGGAGATCTAATACCCTCTTCTGGTGTGTCTGAAGACAGTGACAGTGTATTTATATATAATAATAAATAAATCTTTAAAAAAAAAAAAGAGTTGCCTTGGTTGTGGTGTCTCTTCACAGAGACACAGTGACTGACACATTAGGCATACCTACAGAGACAGTGCCACTGTATACCGAGCTCAGCCAGTTTCCCCTCACGCTGAATCAAACCAAGAAGGAAGACCATCGTGGGGATACTTCTTCATTCCTCCTTAGAATAAGGAACAAAATACCCATGAAAGGATATAGGTACAGAGACAAAATTTAGAGCTAAGATTAAAGAATGGACTATCCAGAAACTACCCCATCTGGGGATCCATCCCATCATTAGCCACCAAACCCAGACACTA
>NC_034597.1:108135296-108145723 GCF_900095145.1 Mus pahari | reverse complement strand
CAGGGCCAAGAAGTGGGGGTGGGTGGGTAGGGGAGCAGGGGTGGGGGGAGGGTATAGGGAACTTTCGGGAAGCTAATAAAAAAAAGTCAACACAGTATCTGCTAAGAGATGTGATCACTTACACGTCATTATAAAACATAGGGAAATATAAAATAAATATGTATCTTCAAACAATGAAGGAAGTAGTACACTGAAAAAAAAATCTGCCCTGACCACTGTGGTTAGCCACTGGTCACAAATGGCTATCAACACTTCAGTGAATCAAAATGACATGAAGCAGGCAGTTCCTCAGCCACGGGAGCTGAAGCAGAGGCTCAGAACACACCTCCCACCACAAGAAGCTTCTCCCCACCCCACCCTGCCCATGGCTCTACTATAAACTCAGGGCATGACGAATTTCCATACAGCAGTATAGGTAAGGGTTGATAAAATTTAATTTTATTAATGAAGACTTCACAGCCGGGCGTGATGGTGCACGCCTTTAATCCCAGCACTTGGGAGGCAGAGGCAGGCGAATTTCTGAGTTCGAGGCCAGCCTGGTCTACAAAGTGAGTTCCAGGACAGTCAGGGCTACACAGAGAAACCCTGTCTCGAAAAAAACAAAAAAATAAAAAATAAACAAAAAAAAAATAAAGACTTCATAATCATGGATGACTTAAACATTCTCAGCGAAGAGAATCAGTATGTAGAAATAAACCAAAATATTTCCTTGAACACAGACAATATTCAAAGAACTAAACTCAGGTGAATGCACAGAAATTTTTGCAGCTATACTTAGAAACAGTATCTATTATTCTGTCAGCATGGAGAAAACAGCTTAGAGTGCTGAGAAAGAACTTTCAGGCTCAGCACAGCAGCTGTCAAAAACCACTCATGAATAAATGAATAAAGTAACATTCAATTTATGACACAGGCCATGAAATCAAGAAAACCATCATTGTGGAATTGCTAAATTTTATGTTTTCCCACCTAGCAAGTCCTTTGGGTCTTTTTAAATATGTTTGCTGAGGTGGGGGAAGCAGTGTTATTATGCCAATAAATACGTCCCATGGATCAGCAAAGAGCTGCTCTAGTAAGGATGGGGATGGTATAACGGCCTAGAACTCAGCTCTGTTGTTGCACTAAGATCACGTGACACACACCACACCACACCACCTATGCACACTCATCCCGCTCCCCTTCTTGGCCCATGTCTTTAGAATGAACTGGAGGAGGCTAGTGGAGATGCCTGTATTCTAATGAGCCACCAAGGAGAGTCTCATTATGCAGGAAGGGCTGGAGACTTCCACTACAGATGATGCAAAGCTTGTTCACATTTCCTGTGCTCCATATTAGAGTCTAACTATGAGCTGGGAAAGAAACACCATCCAACTTAACAAATCGTTTCCCTTAAATTCAATTTACAGTTGCATCGGACTGTACACAAGGTCGCAAGATTTCTGACTCTGGCTATGATTAGAATCTCCTGGAAACCTCTAGGAAAAATAACTGTCCTAGGCCCCCGTTTGACAGACTCCACCAGAATCCTGTAGCAGGAGTAAGGAATCTAAGGGTTTCATTTGGTAGCGTTCATCTGATGACTCTAGCAGGTAGCCCGGACTCAGATCACTGCACTAAAAGAACCAAATGTCACACGATGGCTAATTTTGATTGTTAGTTTGGTGGGATTTAGAGTCACTATGGCAATACATCTGTAGGGACATCAATAGATCATCTCTCTCAGGTAACTGAGGTGGGAATTATTCATGGAAGAAACCCTGTCGTATATCCAAGACTGAACAAAGGGGAAAGCACATGTGCTTGTGTTACTACATGCATGCTGAGGTCAGAGGACAACCCCTGGAAGTGCGTCCTCTACTTCCACCATGTGTGTGGGTACTAGGGAGAGAACAGCTTGGCGCTTTTCTGTCTGTCTGATCTTCCGCGCCAATTCTTCTCATCAATACAAACTGTCATAGTCTGAGAATTAACAAGCAAACAGGAAGCAATCCCATCTTTGCACTGCTACTGTAGCTTTCTGTATCTGCTCTCTCCCCAGCTTGCCTTCCTGATGGGTACAGGAAATGGTGGTGGGAACACCTGTCTCCTCCTGCAGTTGAAAGTATCATTCAGGCCTGTGGGAAAGCAGAGGATTTCTAAACGTAGCCTAATTAAAGTATGGACTCATTTCTGTTTCCTAGGAACCTAACACTAAACCACTCGCAAAGCAACAAAAGAAAAAAAAAAGGAACAGAACTTTCTGGATTTAAAAAAAAAAAAAAAAAAAAGCTTATTTATTTACATATATTTTTTTATATACAACAAAATTCTGTCAGACCAATAAAAATATGTTTTTAGTCCTTAAGTCAGTTTTCACTTTGTTTCAATCTCACAATACTATCTTCAGAGATTTATAAAATGTCACACAGGTTGGCAATTACCTGAAAAAGTCATTAATAAAAAAATCATAAAACAGGCAGACAAAGAAACACACCACATCTAACACATCCAAAGTTAAACAACGCAGGGTCAGTGCGCTGACTCAGCAGTTAAAGCCACTTGACACCGGCCAAGCCTGAGGGCCTGGTCATCCATTTACCCTACCTGTGGAAGAGAACCGACTCCTACATTCAAGGTTACGTGCACATACACACACACACACACACACACACACACAATTAAAATGTTCCAAGTCAAATTCCTGATAAGTACAAAATGTTTAAAATGACAGTTTTAAACCAAAAGGTTTTAACTACCCATACTCATTCCACTCTGACCTGAATTTAACTTATTTACATCCTCTGCTTCATCCACTGTGCAGTATTGTACCACTACAGTAAACAAGGCCTGTCTATAATGTTGCATTCTGTTTCTCTCAACAATTGCTGTGCTGTGATACTGTTGATTAACAGCTCTATAAAAGGGGGCAGAGAAGCACAGACCGCCCGGGGGAATTCTTGATCTACACTGTTAAGTTTTGTAGAAATCCTGAATACTGCTGGTAAAACTGGCAGGCAGAGATACTTCAGACTGGAGCCTTCAAATGCCCTATTCAGAGATGGGAACAATGGATCTGGTCCATGGCATTTAGAGTCCTCACTCAGTTACATCAGAGGGGAAAGCTGGGTACAAAAGTCCTACTTGCCAGCTCTGCTGCTGGCCAGGTAGCCAGCTGGGTGCTTCCAGAGCACAGCTTTCAAGCATTATCTTCAGACCCCTGTTAGAAAACAAGACACGGGGAGGGACTCCTAGCCCATCTCTGGCTCCCCAGAACATTTCAGCAGATGCCTCTATCATGTCAGTCCCACACACAGATCGAGACATGAACAGTGTCTCCGTGAAATACTTGGGAAAGGCAGCAAAATCTACGCAGCCAAGGGTGCTTTCTGTTCTCGGCTAACAATTGAATATCCAATGGAATCAGAGCTGCCTCCCCTCACCTCAGAGAGACTAGGTCATGTGCTGGTCCCTCGCCAGCCAGGTGTCAGTCTCTTCTCATGCCTGAAATTGCTCAACCGAGAACTCCCCGAGCAAGTGGAATATTTTATATTAACTTCTTATCACAGTCTTTCAGAGGGCTACACACCCATACCTGCATGCTGGGGAAGGGAGACCACCTCCTTTCAAACCCTAAAAATGCAAGGAACTTCTTTATTATAACAAACATTTTCCTCACAAGAAACATTGGTAGGATTTTTGCTATTAAGAAAACACAATTAAACCCATTAAAATGCTAAATTATGGGATATTTTAAAAGCAGATATGCACATAACTGGTTTTATCATCAATGGTCAGCTCATGGGCTAATCCTGTTTCAACATGTCCCTAAAATTAATTCGCGGGAGCTAGAGAGATGGCTCAACGATCAAGCTCACATACTGCTGTTACAAAGGTCATGTACTAGGAGCTGAGCACCCATATTGAAAAGCTCACAACTGCATGCAGATGTCAGCCTGGAGAGATGGCTCAGCAGTTAAGAACACTGGCTGCTCTTCCAGAGAATCCAGGTTCAATTCTCAGCCACTACATGGCAGCTCACAACTGTTTGCAACTCCTGTTGGGGGGGGGGGGATCCAATACCCTCACATAGACATATATGCAGTCAAAACATATGTTTTATACATAAAACACACACACACACACAGAGAGAGACACATATGAAAGGCTCTAACCTCTGCAGGCATCCACACTCAATGCACTTACTTACAAGCCAACACAGTGTTGTTTTAATAAATTAATTCATATTCTCACACCTACTGTTACGGAGAAGAAAATTTTAGATACCCTTTATTTCATGAATATACACATTACTGCACTAACCCACTTGTGAATGGCAGTCATCTGTTAGTGTTTTACATCATCTTGTAACACTAAAGACTAAGTTACGGCACTGACTCACTACAGAGTCACATAGAGGTAAGTCAAAGCAGAATCCAGCCTCCTTCCCAGTGCAGGTCTTCCTTCTGACACTGATTCACCAGCAGCCCTGGCTCACATGGCAATCTGCCACTCGCTCAATGCCAAGGAGAGGGCCAAAGGGCTTCTTTTTCCTTTTTAATAAAATTATCTTATTCTAACAAATCACACCATAACCAGCAGCTAGTAACCGACAGAAATTAAAAGCACGAACGCAGAGTGGACTGCTAGGAAACCTGACTGACCTGGCACACAAGCTAACGGTGTTTCTCTCACTTGAACGATGCTTGTTTCTACTTTCTGTCAGACTTTGGCTGGTCAAGGTTGACTTGAAAGTGCTAGTTGCCCAGGTTTAAACTGGCATCTGCCCTTAGTACTATTTAGCCCTTTTATTATTCTACAGAGAATGAGAGGGCGCACAAAGAGGAGAAGAAAATATGTCAAGGAAAACACGTTTGTTTAACACTCTTGTTTCTTTAAAGAAAGCCACAAGGAGGTGGAGGTGCCTCCTCAGGAAGGACTCAGTGAGGTAGGGCAGACCTCCTTCCCCCCCAGGTCTCCCCTGGGCCCTGATCCAAGGAACCTGAGCTCTGCGGGGAGTGGGAGGCTGGCCTGAGACAAGAGAAACTGGAGGAGCCATGTGCTTTTCTAAGCCAGGCCTGGCTGTGAGGGCAGAGGAGGCTCCAGGGAATCTGTCTGAATATCCTCACAGTCTCCTGTGTCCTTTCTCACTCTTCTCAGTATCTCTCTGTAAAGATCACAGAGACGAATGCACAAGGCAAGCAGGGGTAGTGAGGCAAATAGTGACCGCCAGTGTGGCAGAAGGGCCTGGGCATGGGAGGACCAGCTCTAGCAAACCAGGTCCAACTGAGTTTTGCCATTTTTTAAACAAGGGAATAGATATAGCTCCACCCACTACTCTGCACCCTCCCATTTCCTTTGGATGACTTATTATTTTTTAATTTATGTATATGTGTGCATGAGTTTGTGTGCACCGTACATGGGCAGCTGCCCACAGACGCTCACAAGCATGTATTGGATCCCCTAGAATTGGAGGTACAGGCAGGTATAAACCATCTCATGTGGCTTCTGGGAACCAAATGGGGGTCCTCTCCAGGCGCTGTCAGTGCTCTTAACACTGGACCATCTCTCCAGCTACTCATATCTCCTGTGTTGGAGGAGGAATGAGTATAGTCATGGGGGACGTTTAGGTTCAAATCCCTTACCCATCGGCATCTGCAATATTTCAACATTAACTTATGAAATACCGATGTTGTCAGACGTTTAACCACAGTGGGAAAATGAGACTCTCAGCCCTTCCAGAGCTCACCTTCAAGTCAAACTAGAGACTGTTCGAGACCATGCTCTGGAACTCAGCATCCTTTTCCTGGTACCCTGAGTTCAACCAGTATCTTCTCTCTGCCCCAAACTCTCACTGTTCCCAGTCCTTTATAATCTTCTGTTGTGGAGCAGCAGACATCACCACCTCCGACAGCCACACCGAGCCTCTACCCAAACTCCAAACCAGCAGTGATCACAGTACCAATGGCAGTGCTGTAACACAGTACCCAATGGCAGTGCTGTAACACAGTACCCAATGGCAGTGCTGTAACACAGTACACAAAACCTTCCTAGCATTTACACTTCAACAGGGGGCCCCTGAAGACTCAATATAAAGACTGCTTAGGCTCACACAGAGAAAGTCCGAGGAGGAAAAACTGAGGGGCTTTTGCTCCATGAGTTGGTCCCCAAGTTAGTATGCACGATTTTTAGCTACAAGTACTCTCTACTACAGTGACTGCCCGGCTTTCTGCCTTGGTACAAAGAGGCTGTTCTTTAGTGCTTTAAAAACCTCCTGTAATCGTTAGCATCTGCCAACAGAAGACGAGAGAGACTTGCCACCAGGTCAAATTAGTAAACGATGCCCATGGATCCTTGTTGAATTGTTTTGCAATATACATCTTGTATCAAACTCAGGTCTCTCTGATGACAGATTCCAGGCCTATAAGGTAAGGGACATTCCTTAATAATTCATACAATGTCCAAATGACATTCCATCTCACCTGTTTTTAAAAGAAGATTTTTCCCCCCATTTCCATGAATAATCCCGGCTAAGCCATTGAGATGGGTGACCTCACTTTGACTGGAGCCAAAGGCACCTGGGAGGTCAAGTAAAGCACACACATTAGGTGTGACCATCAAAACAGCATTTCCAAAAGATCAGGAGGGTTCTGATCCAATCGCTGTTTGACACACTTCTGGGTTCAAAACTGGACTGATGATGGGGAGGACATGGAATGGGGAGGGCGGATAGGCTATAGGGAGTGGATTACTGGGGTGTGCCCTTGAGCAGTGACCTGTCCTGGCCTCTTCCTGCTTCTCACTTGCCTCTCAGCCGAGGTGAACAGTTTTCTTCTGCCTTTCTATAGGTCTAAGAGGAATCCAGGCAGCAACCACAATCCAACTAAAATCATAAGCCAAATACATATTTTCTCTTTGATATCATTGTTTAAAACACACACACACACACACAAACACACTCTCCTACTCACACATAGGGAAACACACACACAGTGAAACACATACACTCACACACACTCACTGTGTGTATGCTACAGGGATACTCACACAGGGAAACACACAAGGAAACATACACATTCACACATGGACACACACACCACACACACAGTTTTTACCTCTCCTGTCAGTTGTCTTGGGAAGCCACATCAGCAGAATTTACCACAGTCAGAAGAGAGCCTGGCCAATCTATGGTTTCCTCCATCACAGTTTCTAATACAGAGGACCACAAGCGGAGACTATAAGAAAGTGACAGTTGACACAACAGCTGTCCACATGCACATATTGGCCTGCTGTCTGCATACACACGTGTGTCTCCATCCATAACCTCACATGCGTGACTCATTTGAAAAAGAAAATGAAGGTTTGCACATCCCAATCTTCAAAGTACACAAACTGTTCTCAGTAAGAAAGCTGGCTTTCATTTCCTACCCTCTATAATCCCAGAAGGTTCTAGTCAAGTCAGTGTGACAGGCACACTCATGGCACAGCGTCAGCACAGAGGATTCTCGGGTCGCCACACGCGGTCCATGTTCTGAAGAGCTGGGGGTAGGGTGTTTGACATTGGATTTTTCCATGAGAGACATGCAGGCAGTGAAGTCATGTACAGTTTAATAAACAAGACAAGAGCCAGAATAGTGGCACATCCTAAGACCCCACACTCAGGAGGCACAAGTAGGGGGGTTGTGAGTTTGAGGTCAGCCTAGAATACACAGAGTCTGAGGGCGTCCTGGGCAACACTGCCAAATCCTTGAAATGAAAACAAGCCAAGACCCAACAACAAAGTCCACGTCCACACACTTAAAACAGCACATCTGGGGGAGCAGCTTAGTGTGCAGAGTGCTCGCCCAACGTGTGAGAGCCCTGGACCAATCCCAAACACCAAATGAACCCGGAATGGGAGCACACAGCTGTAACACTGCAACAGCCGTACTCGGGAGGGAGAGGCAGAGGGATCACAAGTCCAAAGTCATTCTAGGCTAGTCATTCAGAGCAGGTTAAAGCCAGCCTGGGCTACATAAGAGCCTGTATCAGAAATAAATAAAAAACATGCAATCTAGTGTTGTCCATGCAAAGAATCTAGGGCAGCCCCTGAGAGCTCTTAGAAAATAAACATCAACTGTTCTGCCAGAAACACTTGTGTGAGATTACGAGTGTGTGAACAGCTCTGTTTCCATGGAGACCAGGGAGCACACCTGTTCCCCTTCACGGTCAGAGCTGCACAATGCCATTGGAAAATCACCAAACTCCACATGAACAGAGTGACCTGTCTTTGTAGTCAGGTTAAACCTGAGGCTCTATGCTAGTTCCCCTTCTAATAAATTCACTGTTCTGGGGACAGGCATAGAGGACGGTGCACTTCATACCAGCACTTGGGAGGCAAAGGCAGGTAGAGTTCTGTGAGTATGGGGCTAGCCCGGTCTACCTAGGAAGTTCTAAGCCAGTTAGGGCTACATAGTGAAACCTGTCTCAAAAAAAGGAAGAAGGAGGGCGCTACCTGCTCTTCTCAGGCTCAGGATGTGTATCTGTGGTAGAACACATAGAAAGCACGGGGGTATGGGGGGCCTGCTCAATCTTTACCGTGACAATAGTCAGATAATTAATTCCCTAGAGTCTTTTAACTGGGTCCTAGAGCTGAGGGTAAGCCTTAAATAACAACAATCGGGGAGAGGAATGGGTGGGCTCAAGACAGGGTTTCTCTCTGTGTAGCCCTGGCTATCCTGGAACTCTGTATACCAGGCTGGCCTTGAACTCAGAGACTCACCTGCATCTACCCTTAAGGGCTGGGATTAAACTTGTGAGCCACACTGCCAGACACAACTTACCTCTTTTAAGCTTACCTACAACCACATTTCTACTTCCCTCTGTGATCTTGTCTCAAGGATAAGGAACAGGGGGACCCACAGCAATTCATGAGCAGGAAGCACAGGTTCGCCCTACTCTGTACAAGGATTCTTTCTGGGAGGGCTGCCCTATATCTGGATCTGACAGCTATGAAGCCCTCCCAGGCAGGCACTCGTGAATCACAGGGCTTGTCACGTGACTGAATTTTCTTTATCTCTCTCCCCCTTTTTTTTTTAAAAAAAAGCACTGAAAAATAAAAATATGAGTTTCTGTCTTGCAAATAAAAATTGTTCCAGAGATGGCTGCAAACTGCCTGAGAGTGGTTAAGATGGTCAATCAGGTGTTACGTTTATTTTACCACAATTTAAACAGAACCCAAAACTCTCCTATCTCACTGGCAAGGCTGCCTATGAGCTGTGCGCTGCCTCCTGAGGTAATCACACCAATCAATGTCATTTTGAAAATGGGCATGAGATGTATGTACTGCAGGCGACCAAACTGTAAAACATGAGGAGGAGGAGGGGAAGGAAGGCAGGAGAGGCAATGGTTTGCTAAAACTGAGGTGAATACAGATTTGCCATTTCATGGTAGGCTGTTAGCAACCAGCCTCACCACAGGCCATGGAGGGAGTGAGGAAAAAGACTGGATTTGCAGGAAGATCCATACACTAACATCCTGGCAGGGGCTTGGGCATAGGCAGAGGTCTCCTCACCTCCAAGGCCAAACCAGAAGATATAGAAAGAGTCGAGTTCAGGTTTGGCCTAAGAAGTGTGCAGCAGGAGGTTGGTGGACCTTGGAGACCTTTCCTACAATGACCAAGGGTGTTTACAAACCCGTGAGGAATACCCTCGCCCACACTAATCTGCAGAGGGTCGCACACAGGCCAAGAAGTGTCAACACAGCAACTGACTTAAGGAAGGCAAATCTCTCAGGCCACTGCAGTCAGCTGCCCAGGCTGCCATGAAACCACAGCCACACAACCACAAAGCCTGAGCTACATCAGAATCAGGCTCTGGCCAAACCCTGCCCTTCACACAGGTGTGTCTCTTCCTGCTGTGGCATCCATTTGTTTAACACTTAGATGACATAACACCTCTTCCCCAGGTGCAGCCTGATTTCCCTTCCTGGTTTTCTACTGTTTGAGTAAGACCACATCTCTTTAATCCGGAAATTTCACTGCTTTGAAATCTGATTTTAAGCAAATTTAAGCAAAGAGGAACTGTTCTCTGCTGGGCTCCTACCCCTTCGCCAGCAGGCAAGTGAACCAGCGAGCAAGAGTGAGCTCCGTGTTAATGTTCAAACTTCAGTAATGAGAGCTGACATTCATTTACTGCACACAGTAAACGGGCCCTGGAGCTTCACCTACGGTTTTGCTTACAAAGGACGAAGTCCAGTCTGTGCATCCTGCTCTTACAGAGGACAGAGGCTCACAAAGCAAACTGCCTGAGACCACAAAGCAGGTGAGTGGCTATACTGGGAAACGGACCCAAATCTTTGACATAAAAATTAATGTGTCAAGCCGGGCGTGGTGGCGCACGCCTTTAATCCCAGCACTCGGGAGGCAGAGGCAGGCGGATTTCTGAGTTCGAGGCCAGCCTGGTCTACAAAGT
>NC_034597.1:108095067-108135131 GCF_900095145.1 Mus pahari | reverse complement strand
AAAAAAAAAAAAAAAAAAAAAAAAAAATGTGTCCTGTCCACTCTGCTTCCCCCCCCTCCCACTTCTGTCCACCATCACCTCCCTCCCCACCTCCCACTTCTGTCCACCATCACCTCCCTTCCCCTACCCCAAGGCTCCCACTTCTGTCTCAGAAAAGCCTCAGACAACATGAAAACTCTTGCTAAATGGAGCTGGGGAAACTACCTGAGTGGAAACGCTATGCTTTCAATCACCCATTCTCCCTGTCTTGCCCTCTTTATCAGAAAGGAATGGGTCTGGGAGAGAGGGCATCAATTCATTCTGTGCTCCTTGATGTCCATTCTGCCCTCACCTGCCTGTCAACCTTGGGGGGTGGGATTAAAATACGCTTAGAAGTCACATGACTGTTGCCAGGTAGAACAATAACCCATGGGAAGCCAGAGATGATACAGTCAGGGCAGAGAGTGTCAAAGAAAGCTGATTAATCCCAGCACACCACCTGACCCAACAGGTATGGAGTCAGTGCTGGCACAGGCTCCCTCCCCAATTTGAGGACATGGCCACACACATGTACACAAGTCCTGCCAACATGACCCAACATGACCCAAATGCTTTTCTGAATAGAGCATCAAAGGCTTGGAAAGGCTCAGAAAAGCACAAAGGAGTTACTTGATTTTATGCATCTAGCAGCTAGAGAGATACTGTCTGGCTTATAAATCCACCATGAAGGAGGTACATGTCATGCACGAGCAATGACCAGGATGCCCAACTGAAAGAGATGAAAATCGATTTCAGGTAGACAACACCTGCCTATAACCAGGAATTCAAACCACCAAATCCATAGACGCTCCGCATATGCACACACAGGCACTGCAGTGCACACACTTTTCCCAGTGCCTTCAATTCAGTTAACTGCCACAAATTCTTTGTTAGTCCCTACTATGCACCAGGGCCTGTTTGCCCCATAGGGTTACAAAATGGAAGCAATTACTAAGAACCAAGTCTGTAAGGTTGTCACTTAAGATCATGTGGCTGTTTTTAATCTCCTTTTACTATCACACAGGACAATCTCCACCATCCTTGGGAAGCCAGGCCCTACACCACACTGAGAAAGTTTCATGGGATCCAAAGGGAGACAAGGCAGGAGGGAAAGGTGGGAGGTATCTACTCCTGGATCAGGTCTCCAGATGGTCCCTGAGCCGCCAGTGGGAGTTGAGGAATTATTAGCTCCACTTGACAGATAAAGAAAGTAGGGCCAGGGGAGGTGTCACAGGCTGTGCTCTGCGAGGGTTCTGCTCGTCTCTTGTGTTGTGGTTTGAGCGGGAAACCTCACTTTTGTGTAGACACACAGGCTTGAACACTTGGTTTCCCAGGGGACAACTGTTCGGACAGGTTGCGGAGCTCCAGGAGACGGAGAAGGTCCAACAGCCAGACCTACTTCCTTTTCACGCCCTGCTTCCTGAGAGAAGATGCCATGGTGGAGTCCCTTAAACGATAAACCCTAAGAAACTCTACCTCAAGCTGTTTGTCCCCTGTTGGGAACCTGGTCACCACAGCAAGAAACACAACTGATATACCCACAGCTCTGCCAAGTGCTTTGGGCCTCAACAAATAGTGACTTAACAGCCAAGGGAAAGATTCGCCCAAGGCCACAAGCAAATTCGTTGCTGAATCAAAGTCAGAATGGAGATGCCCCCATGTGTGTCACAAGCCCCGAGTTCCAAACTAGAGAAATGAATAAAAAGTTAGAAAAGCACCCTGAAATAAACAGCAGGGAGGGAACTAAGAGACATCATGGTCAGGAAGCTGAGCAGCATGGCAGACAGGGTCAGGAGGTTTACTCAGTCCACACTGGTGCCATGTCAAGTCTCTGGAGAGCTTATGCAGCCCTTCAGAAGCCAAAGTCCTCCAAGGATATGGGACACAGTTACGTATCCATTCATGAATGACTGCTTCTCCACATTATTCATTATTGTAGGAATCTGAAATGATGGGCATAGATTTTCTTTTGACAGAACACTTTTAAACCCAAAGAACACGTGTGCACACCTACAGAGGAGTCTACCAGCCTAACTGACAGGTTCACATTTGTTTCTTTTTGTAAAAATAAAAAAAAGCTGGAGAGATGGCTCAGTGGTTAAGAGCACCGACTGCTCTTCCAAAGGTCCTGAGTTCAATTCCCAGCAACCACATGGTGGCTCACAGCCATCTGTAATGGAATTTGGTGCCCTCTTCTGGTGTGTCTGAAGACAGCTACAGTGTACCCATATAAATAAATTCATCTTTGTCAGGCGTGGTGGCGCAAGCCTTTAATCCCAGTACTTGGGAGGCAGAGGCAGGCAGATCTCTGAGTTTGAGGCCAGCCTGGTCTACAGAGTGAGCTCCAGGACAGCCAAGGCTACACAGAGAAACCCTGTCTTGAAAACAAAACAAAACAAAAATATTATGGATAACACTTCTCCATCCCATCATGCTGTAAACCAATTCTCATACATATTTGTGGATATTTTTTTTCAGTGTTTATTTTTTTTCTCCCAAATTTGCAACTCTCCTGCCTTGGCCTCTTGAGAGCTAGGATTGTCAGCATGTGCCATGTCCCCAACATAAATGTATGTACTCTATATCCATAAAAATATAGGGAGACTCACGTATGATCTCTGAACTTCCCATGCTGAGGTCATCCTTTGTGGCCATCAGAAATCCAAGATCAACCCCCCTTGGCTTCTAAAAGCCATCTTCCACTCACCAAACCTGTTTATAACTGTTTGTTTATAACTTTCCTCTAGAAAAGCCAGCAACTAATGGTTGTCCTTGCACTTCTCTTCCCAGAGGGAGCCAGGGGTTCTCTCTGCAGATAAATGCTGTAAATGAAAAATACTGTCTCCGATGGAACTGTATTGGGAAAGTAGCTTTGGAGAGGTGGCTCATGGCAAACCCTTTTCCCTACAATTAGCACAATCTGTAGACATCTAGATTATGCTAGCTAGAGCAAGGTTAGCGAGCTGTTCTTCAAACACATCCAACAATTCTGCATCCTAACTGAGCAATGGGATGATCTAGAGAGGACACATGAGTGCTGGCAGAGAAAGACCAGGAGTGATTCTCATTGTTCTGATGTTAATGCTGGGGGTCGGGGCAGGTAGGGGGAGGTAAGAAACCAAAACTCGGGTATAATTTGGGCTGGTGACCTGAGTTTTCATGGAATCCACAGCAATCATATGAAACTGACTTCAGTGGCACATCAGTGTATCCAAGGTCATCCTCAGCTACATGCTGAGTTCAAAGGCAACCTGAGACACATCAGACACTGTCGTACATATACACAGACAGACAAACAGACACTGCCAAAATGCATGCATTTATATAAACATACATACATACATACAAAAATAAATACTGAAAGAAATAAAAACACAAAGAAGGTTTTTAAATGAAGCAATGTTTCACCCATTAATGGGCAACAGACAATTTTGAGCACATGAGTAATTATGGAATCATGAAATATAAGACAGGCTTCATGTATTTTGAACAGTTAGATGAGTGACATGTAACTAAATATATCCAAAGTTCAAATATAGTACACAGTTTCTGCAGTGTCCAGAACCGCTAAGGGACAACTAGTCAGTACCTAAAGCCATAAGTAAGAAAGAGTAAAGAGACAGCCTTCGATGTACTCAATCAGGTCACATGAAGAGCACAAAAACTCTTTAGTGACAGAAGAGGCCAACTGCTTTATCAAAATTAAAGTGTCCCTTCCATATGGATGGCAGTAAGAAACAGTCGGCAGGAGACAAGGCAGCATGTGTGGCGTTCTGAGATGTGAATGTGAGGAGGGACTGCTTGCACTTATTCAGTGCATGGCTTGGCTTCCACAGACACATGCACACACACACACAAATACACCATACACACACCACACAGACACACAACAGACACACACACATCATACATACATACACAAAGACATACACACATAGACACACGCACACACATACACCATACACACAACACACACACGCAACACACATACACAAAGACATACACACATAGACACACGCATGCACAAACACATACACCATACACACACACCACACAGACACACAAAAACCACACATACATACACACACAAAGACATACACACATAGACACACGCACGCACATACATACACCATACACACACAACACACATACACAAAGACATATACACACAAAGACATACACACATAGACACACACTACACAGATGCACAACAAACAACACACGTATACACATAGAGACACACACCACAGAAACACACACATAGACATATACACACAATACACTTTTCAAGTATCTTTCCAAATCTCACATGGTCTTTTCCACTGCTAGAGTACAACATCACAAACGGGGTAAGTCACTAACAACAAAAGTTTATTTGGTTCACAGCTTTAAAAACAGAACAGTTTCTAAACTACCTTTAATCCCAGCACTTGGGAGGCAGAAGTAGGCAGATCTCTGAGTTCAAGGCCAGCCTGGTCTACAGAATGAGTTCCAGGACAGTCAGGGCCACACAGAGAAACCCTGTCTCAAAAACAAAAGAAAACCAAAGTTAGTAAAGTAGAAATGTGGTCAAATGTACACTCTTTAACCAGGAAGTCACCCGTACACCAGCAACATGAATCCATCTGTGAGAAGCAAAACCACCTCTTAAAGGGGCATATCAGTCTAGCATTGAGGCACATGCCTTTAACCCCAGTATTTAATATAGGCAGACTCTGGACGATCCATCTCTGTCAGTTTAAGGCCAGCCTAATCTATAGAGCAAGTTCCAGGCTAGCCAGGGCTGCCAGACGCTGTCTCCAAACAAAACGGAGGTGAAGATTCATGGGATTCTGTGTTTTAAGAGATCTGAATCACAGTAAATCCCCAGGCAACTGGCCTTTCAGCAACCCCAAATCTTTGAACCTAAAATTACCCAAGTTCACTTGGTTCCCACTAAGGACGATATGGCCACTGTTTCTTTTTCCTGCACACCCCTCATTTTTGTTGATGGTGTTTTGTTTTTATGTAGCTAAGGATGACCTTGAACTTCTGATCTCTTATCTCCAATTCCCAAATGTTGGGATTGTAGGCTTCAGGATCTCTTTCTCTAATTTTAATCGACAAGTGAAATGATTACATTAATGGTGTACATTTAAAGTTTGGTGCATGAATACACTGGAGAATAGCTAAGTTGGATTAGTTTAGCATAAACACCTATCCTGTTTTTGACCCAGAATGTAGCTTGTCCGTCATCCCCATGCTGACCCTGTCAACAAGCTGCCTGCAATCAGAAAGCATGGGTTCAGTGCAATGTGCAGGCAGGGAGGACAAGAACAAGACAAGGAAACGAGGTATTTTCCCTTTCACATGATTAGGTTACACCAGCAGGGAGGGGTTTAGCTTAGTGGTACAGAGCCTGGCTAGCAAAAATGAGGTCCTGAATTTGGTCCATGGTAGAATGGGGGCTGGGCAGACTGAAAGCACACACCTTAAAGAATTATGCGTAACTCTCATTCAACATTCCCTAGGCTGGGTCAGCAAGATGGTGAACCCACCACATTCCCATCCGGTCATAAAACCCTGCTGTGTCCCCAGCTCCCAGAACATGTCTTTGTTGTAATAAATGTTGACACTAAAGTCTTAAACACAAGATGATTCCATCTCAAGATGTCTTGAGTCGGGAAAATAAGTTGACGTGGGGAAAATAGACTTTTATTAAAAAGTCTTCCATTGTAAATAATGATATTGAAGAATTGACTGGTTATCTTTTATTTCTTCATAGATAGGGTTTCAGGGTACAGCCCAGGCTGGCTGCCGACTCATGGCAATCCTCCTGCCTCAGATTCCCAAGTGCTGGGCTAGGGTGTGAGCTACCACTTAAAGCAAGAATTTTCAGTGTTAGAGGTGAGGTGGTGGTGCAGTGTTTTTTTTTTTTTTTTTTTTTCTTGTTTCCCTCTTTAATTTAATGGTTTAGAAAAACATGTTGAAATAATGATAATAATAAGAAAACAAAACAAAGTCTCTTCGAAAGGAAAGCATTTGGTTAGTATTAAAAAACTTTTTTTTTTTTTACAAAATCATTCAATGCTTACTATGTTTTCTTCTTTGTAGAGCTATGATAAATGAAACATAACATTTCTATTTTCACTGCTTTTAAAGCACACAACTTAATGGTACCGAGCGCATGCCCACACCTAGAGTCTCCACCCCTTCCTCCAGAACCTCTCATCTGGCAGAACCATGGGACACCATCACTAACCACCCCCTCCCCACCCCTGCCAGCTGGCATTAGTCTACTTTTTCCTCTACCATAATTATGCACATTTGGCAGTGCTCTGTGCCTTCCAAATAATGCCATTTTAGGGTTTACTGATGGATTATACAAAACGCAGTATACATTTGGGGGGCAATAAACCCATTGCTGGAATTTTCAGCTACATAGAACAGTGTGTGGAGAAGCCACCCCCGTGTGAAGAAGCCGGGGGATTTGCGATTCTGTTTCATCATTACCGCCATGCTTTCATAAACACCTTTGAGTGAGCGTTTTATCCTACGATCTCTGTAACAGCCCTTCCTGAACCTGCTGGAGCAAAGCTGTGCAGACCCTCACAAGTCCTGACAGCTCACCACAAGGGCTGTCACTTCATTACATGATGCTTTACTTACTGAAATTTCTGACACTTGCATAGACTTTCTAGATTTGAGGCTGAGGAAGAAGTGCAAAGAGTTGGCGCACCCTTCTAGAGCAGTGGTTCTCAACCTGTGGGTCACGACCCCTTCAGGGGTCCAGAGACCCTTTCACAGGGGTCACGTGCCAGATATCCTGCATATCAGATATTCACATTACAATTCATGGCGGTAGCAAAATCACGGTTATGAAGGAGCAACAAAATAATGTTGTGGTTGTGATCACCACAACATGAGGGACTGTGTTAGAGGGTCACAGAATTAGGATAGCTGAGAACCACTGCTGGAGAAATGCCCTCCAGAGTGCCAGGAGCAAGGGCATGTGTCACCACACCTAGCTTTAAAGTCTCAATTATTAGTGGGGCTTACTTAGGGTACCCGGAGGGGGCTCAAAGAGTTTCCAGTCTTATTTCAAAGTCCCATTTAAAAACTTATTATAAAAGTTCATTGTTAAAAAAAAAAAAATCCTTCTGGAAATAAAAGGAAAAAACACTATTCTTTGCTTTGAAATGCATAGAAAAGTAAAACCTTGGAGAGAAAAAAGAAATAGGATAAACAACCTTTGTCCTAACTGTAACTTTACCTTCTGCCCAGCTGTGGCCAAGCCAACATCTCTCCTCTGGGATGGCGATCCTGAATGTCCCATGGTTCCTTCCCCCTCCCCTCTCCCCATGGCCATTGGTTATACTAAGCATATGTTTTCATGCATAACATTATGGATATTCTCAAGACAGCCAGTCTGCTGCAGAGAAATCAACCCCAGCAGTAAGCTGCGATCATGAGTTCCCAACACTTGCCTGTGACTTCATGGGGAGACTATTTATACCCAGGCAGAGTCTGAATGTGTAAAACAGCTGTGTGTGTCACTTGGTTTTAAGAGCAACAAAGGCAAATGAATGCATTGTCAATGGTAGATTTCTCCACAAACTCTACAACGCTTGGTGTCACGGGGAGAGCACCCAGAGCACACTAGGTTCCAGGAGTGGTGGGGACTGTCCCACGTGTCACCGGGTCCTTTTGCAGGCACTGATTGCCAACCACACTTTACAGGTAACATGATGGAGAGTCACCAAGTGTGAAGATGTTTGTTCAGAAACCATGGTGGTATGTGGAGACTTTGGTCCATTCCTTCCTCTCTTCTCTCAATAGCAACACCTCGGGAGGCATGCATTAGCGTGTCACCATAAGACCTATATCTAGAGAGGCGTGAAGGAGACACAAGGCCTTTACAGGGCTGCCTACCAATTACAGTCACTTGTTCCAGTTGCTGGCATGCACATGACAAGAAGGAAATGAGCGAAATGGTCTCAGAATATAAACAACCAGAATGACATGGACAGGAAGTACAGAGACTGTCATTTTCAAAGCTGCTTACAACTATCTGACAAGCCCCAGTGGATATCCCAAACAATACTGCCCATTCATTTACTCTAAAATCCACACTGGAAAAGAGGCATGAAGACTCAGACTCAGGCATACAGACGACAGACAGACAGACAGACAGACAGACATATATACACAGACATGCACAGAAAAACACATACACTCACATAGACAAAGACACACACACATATGCACAGAGACAGACAGACAGACACAGAGACGCATACAGACATCCATTCAGACACACATAACACACATATGCACACAGAGACAGAGACAGGCAGACAAACACAGTGACATGCACACAAAGACATACATACACCCAAGGATAGATTCTAACTTCAAACCAGAAACCCTGCCTCCACCCAATGCTCTTTCTTTACCGTAACTTGTATGAACATTCACTGTAATCTGAAGCAGCAAGCAGGGTAGAGAAGGAGCAAGGAGCTGGCTTGGTGACTTTGGATCAAAACAGCAAAGCCTGAGGCCACTGGTATTCACTGGGGCCTCTGTATACTTGAGTGGTATCGCATGTAACCTTACAACGGTCTTCCAGGCAGGATCTGTCATCCACTTTTGTTGAACAGTAAAGCCCAAGTAACAACTTCTAAGTGTCTGGTGTCTGATTATAAATAACCAGGTTCCATCGCATATCACAGTCTAGGATACAAGTCTCAGCTTCCGTACGGGGTATCAGGTCAGGACACTGGACTCAGTGGATCACTCTAGAGCTTCCTGAGATCCCAGAGGTGAGAGTCTGCATGGTGGCAGTCGATAAAAACAGTGAGCGACACCAGCACACTGTCACCACCCACACCGGGGTCCCTTGCTATCACCCTGCGGAGGACCTGGCCGCTAACCTAGAGTCACTGCCAAGGAGTCATTTCTTCCCTTCAACACCTCCTCAAACACGAGAAACCTAGTGTCTTCCTCACTAAACAGACTTGGCTTTGAAGTTGGCTCCGTGGCTGCCTAACGCATACGGAGCTATGACGTCACCACGCGCCACCTTGTATTCTCAACGAAGTTGGCTCTGTGGCTGCCTGCTGCCTAAGTCAATACTGAGCTTCGGAAGCTATGACATCACCACGCTCCACCCTGCGCACACTCTCAACAGAAAGGACATCTCCTACCGTTGGAATTCTCCTTCCCCAGAACCAAGTAGCCGGCTTTGTTTTGATAAGGGCTACTTTAAAATCCCCAGGGACCCAGGCCTGCCAAAATCAAACTGAAAAATATTGGTGCCACACCATTTGAACGAGTTCTTCTAAAAATACCACCCTGAGAACTTAGACGGTTAGATTTTTCTACAGTTATACATGATCACCAGGATCCCACAGCACGGGCTATGAGTGGATAGGTATGGATGAAAAAAGCATTCAGGAATGTTTAGAAAACTAAGCGAGAGGTAGCTGGAGCTTCCAAAGAGCACGTTCAAGCCAGCCTGCACTTCCTGCAGAACCCACGAGTTCAAGCACGGCACCTCTCTTTGCAGGGCTACCATCAGCTTGTCTTTGGGAAACACCTTCAAGTAACATAAGAAGGTCATGTTACTTCCTTTCTCAGGTTAAAGAGAAATAGCAATAACAGCAAAACGCTTTCTGGAGCCTAGTAAGTCTAGATGAGCATCAAGGGTTGTCCTGAAGTGTTAAATTACTGAGTGATGTCACATGCCCCAATTCTCATTCAGCTGTGGGATTCTCAGACTGAGAAGTCAGGAAAGTTAGACAGACCAAATAACTATTTTTAGAGGTTCAAGCACTAAAGGTCGCTAGAGTCTAGATTCATAATTACTCTGCCGTTGCATGCACTACTAACATCATGCATACATTAGCCATTTTACTATCACAACTCACCACGGTCTACCACGGACTTTATGAAACTGTGAGGTGTAAGATCTGACTTTTCCATAGACTTAGATAAAGCCATCCCTACTCCCCGAATGGAGTCACACTGAGGGTGTGGTGGTGTGGACTTGCAGAACCCTGAGCAAGGTGAGCTACCCTGGCCAGCGTCTAACTGTTCGCGAGCAGGGCACTCCCCTTTCAGCCTCTCTTTCCTCTTCTACAGAAAAGCATGTAAGGATAGTTTCCAAGCAGCCAACCATCCAAGTTCATGCAGCAAGAACGAAACTCAGCACTGTCTGTAAGATAAACGTTTAACACTTCCTTCTTGTCTCACAACTCAAATACATATGAATTTACACACTCTACATGTTAACTGTAGACGAGACTCAGACACTTTTATAAAAAGTAAATGCTATTTAATAGTACATGTGTGTTTCTGTCATAGGGCCAAGTATTGGTCAAGGCCACAAACAAGACAAAGGGCAGGGCCCTCAGGGATCAAATCCTCTCCGAGTGAGCAATACAGGCATCCAATAAGGAATTCGAAACCAAATACTGTGGTTTTAAATTACCCACATGTGTGTTCCAGAGCATGGAGAAATATGCCAAAGACCCACATAGAATCTGCCCTAGGGTAATAAGAGGCAATGGGGCCAATGTGGTAAGAGGACAGGGTGACAATGGAAAATTTCTTATGGAAGTTTGGGTTAAGCTACAGTGTGTCAATCCCTACACAGACTTCCTCAGCATCTTCTAAACACATTTTTTAAAAACAACTTAAAGAGTTTGAATATGCAGAAAGAGGTAGTATAAGCCTATAATTCCAGCACTTAAAGGAGTGTCTTAGTCAGGGTTTCTATTCCTGACAAAACATCAGGACCAAGAAGCAAGTTGGGGAGGAAAGGGTTTATTCAGCTTACACTTCCACAGTGCTGTTCATCACCAAAGGAAGTCAGGACTGGAACTCAAGCAGGCCAGGAAGGAGCTGATGCAGAGGCCATGGAGGGATGTTTCTTACTGGCTTGCTTCCCCTGGCTTGCTCAGCTTGCTTTCTTATAGAACCCAAGACTACCAGCCCAGGCTGGCACCACCCACAGTGGGCCCTTCCCGCCCCCCCCCCCATCACTCATTGAGAAAATGCCTTGCAGCTGGATCTCATGGAGGCATTTCCTCACCTGAAGCTCCTTTCTCTGTCAAGTTGACACAAAACCAGCCAGTAAAAGGAGTGTGGGGCAGGAGAGTTTCCAAGACTGAAGACAGGCTGTGCTACACACTGAGTTCCAAGCCGGCCCGGAATGCGGTGTAAGACCCTGCCTCTGAAGGAAAAGAAAAGTTTTAATAGGTGCTGTGAAATGAAACCATGAATCCCATGCAAATTCAGAAGGGTGGCATTACTGTAGGTCACTCTGGCATTTAAGCATCTGAAGTACAGACGTTTTAGGCATTGTAAGGAATGACAAGCTTGGCTTTGTGTTTTCTTGTCTAGTGTTACACTCCTTTGCAAGTGCCTGCTTTTCCAATTAAGTCATTGGGCCAGCCCTGATGTTGGCCGTTCAGAAATCACAGTGACCCTCACAAGGAGACAAAGTAGGGTATTCCCAAATGCATGTAAAATACCCTGTTATCAAATGGCCATCCAGATTTGAGGCTCGGGGCTTGAGAAACATTGAAAACTAATTTCTCAAAAAGGTCAGTGGCCTCAGGATGTTCTGAAAGCTTCCAAGGCAAGCTTGTGGAAGGAGCGTCCAAGGTCACACATGGACCTTGAAAGGGAAGCTGAGGGTGATCAGGCTGTTCACGTCCCACAGGACCTCACAACTTAAGTGGTACCCCTGGAATCCATCACTAAGCACACAGTGTTTCGGCCTCCTGTTGCCTCCTCTCTGCTGTAATGCCCAGCGACAGGTCTAAAAGGACCCTGCCATTGCTCCTTGGTAGACATCTGGTTCCTTTCCTGCCTCCTCAGATGCAAACCTGTGTGACATCAATCATTCTGACAGCTGAACAATTTATGTGTCCAAGGACCTCCGCTTGAGGTTTGTGGGAATAACCAAGATTTCTTTTGCTAAAATATCTCCCTGTGGCCATAAGTCCAGAGTCAAACAGTGACTAGACTCAAAGTTATTTTTAATGATGGATTCCTTGAATAAAAATAGAAATCCCTTTCTTCAATAAAAAGAGTCAAAACCAGACTCTTGTTTAAAAGGTTTCTGACTTATGATAGAATAAAAGTGAATCATTAAAAAAGATTCTTTTCCCAAAATATTTCTAATTATTTTAACAGTACAATCAGTTCTCCGAGTTCATAAATTCCACCAAAGGATTGATCCATTCATGCATGATGGATGCATTCTGAATTACCTGTGTCTGAATGCTTATATGGAGTGTATGTCCATGCATGGGGTTATGTGCACATTGAGAAGGTCCACGCGTGTGCATGCACACACATTCATGACACACTTCTACAAGCCAGTGGTTGACTGTGTCTTCCTCTACCGTATTCATTGAAACAGAGGCTCTTGCTTCACCCGGAGTTTGCTGTTTTGGCCAGCCTGGATGCCCAGAGAGCCGCTGGAACCTGCTCGTCTCTAACTGCTTCTGTCACTGGGGTAACAGATGTGTTTGTGGCTTTTATGTGCAGCTAGGGGCCTGAACTCAGATCCTCATGTTTTCACAGCAAGTACTTTAGCCCCTGAGCATCCCCAGCCCAAATGAAAGTCATTTTTAAAACTTAGGTTTGTAGCGAACACATATACACATTGTTTTCCTTTCCTGTAACACTCTCTATGACATTTAATTGGGTGAGGCGTTAAAAGTGAACTCATGATTACATGAGGTACACTACAGCGTGTGTGCCGCTCACATGCAGCTGCTATGTCAGCCTGTGTAAGAGACTTAAGCCCCTGTGAACCTGTTTCCATTCTGAGCCTATGTCCAAAAGTCAAGCTTTAACAGTGAATCGGTTTAATGAGCCTATCACCTGATCCGTGCCCACTTGTCTGAAGGATGCTTAAAATTTCTGTCCCTGATTATTAAACAATTATGCAAAAACTGATATAAGAAGTTTAATCCCTTAACTTAGGTTTTCACTTAATAAAATGAAACGGAGTTGAGTTATTTGCTGTAATTAATTACATTCTATGAAGTCATGACTAAATTAACGACTGAACTGTCACTCCTGGGGGAAATACAGGCTTAGGGTTCTGTGAGCCTCAACACACATTTTTATCAACCCATTGACACACACCTCGCTGGATGCATGCTCTCGTTGGCAGGCATGTTACTGAACAAAAACTGCTGATTTGTTAGCTCGTGCCTTGCTCACAGCCTACAGTATTGGAGTCTGTGTTTCATGGAACCTAACATACTTTAGAGTCCTTCGGAATAGTAGGTGCTACTTTAGCATGCACAGGGAGGGGCAGGAGAGGGGAGCAGCATTTACAGATAGCGAAATCATGTTTAAAGGCATGAAAACGCAAAAGAGAAAACACCACAGCTCTAGACTATAAAGAAGGCCACTCAGAGTCAGAGCTGAAACCAGGAGGCCGGAGCGATTTGGTGTGTGTGGCCTTGTGTGCCAGACCATTTAAAATTTTCAGTGCTCTATACTGTTTGCAAGTTATTAGGAATGCCTTTGGGGGCCATGGAAACACGTAAGGTATGGGAGAATCTGCAAACAGAATCTGTTAGTGAGGATGGATGGATGTTCAACTAGTGTCAGTGGCTCTGTACAACATGGCTGCCACTTACAGCTGAGAGTTTCTGCAGCTTTTTATAGGATTGCTTAGGCTAGTCTATCCCCAACACTACCCCATCCTATAGCGGGTCATCCCACCATGTCTGTGACCTTGATACAATACCATCATCCACCATCAGTTTCCCCAAATCCACTACTGACTTTCCCACCACCAGAACAGAGTAGAAAGAGCCAACACAACCATGTTTGAAGCAATAAGAACTGGTGTTCTCAGCTTCTAGCTACCTACGATGGCTACAATCTTTACTGCCTCCAAGGTCTTAAGCAGGTGATTAACTGGTACCTTAAAAGGCTACCTAATGGCTGCTCCTGAGCTGAATCTAAGACTTCTTGGCTGACTCCTCTCAGGAGGTGTAGGCCCAAGGCACCATGCATCTTTGATGTTGATGTATATTGCTGGGGACAGTCTTGTCCCTGCACGAGAACATCACATCTTGCCCCTGCACTGGGACCCTTGGGAATGGTCCAGGCCTGGTCCACAGTGTCAGAAATCCGTGACTCTCAGAACAGTGGTGTCACTCACTGATCCAGTGGCTAAAGTACGTCAGTCTTCACAATGAGCTGAAGCTCACAGGGACATGGGAGCGCAGTAGCATTCATTGGAGGACCTGGTTCTCTTTATTATAACAATCGTAACTGCTTTTGATCTCCACTCTCTGGCTCCATGAGAATGGACCACCTCAAGTCATAGGAGTATGCGTGCAGGTAATCCTCTAACCTTCACTCACTTCCCAGCTTCCTTGGCTACTGACTGCATTGGATTCTAGAATGTACCCCCAGGTTCATCCTTTTCCGGTTTCCTGCCTTCCTCCTCCTGGGTTGGCTCTTGATATTCCAAATTACTCCCACCCCTCAACCCCCATACCCTACATACTGCAGAGCTATAGGTGCTACCAACCCATGGGAAGGAAGCAGGGCTATAGGTGCCACCACCCATGTGAGGCAGGGCTACCAACCCATGTGAGCACATATAGGTGGGACACACCTACATGAGGCAGGCTGAAGCCAGGTTGTCTACAATTAACACTAGGCCTGGACATCTGAGGTACAGCATGAGTTGACTGACTCCTAAAGAGAAACTAAGGCAATGGGAGACCAAGCTTTTCCACAACAGCAGGGACAGTAGACATCCATTAAGCAACACACTCTGATACCCACACTCACTCAAACGTACCCTCTTCTTAAAGAGGCAGGATAGAAAACCCTCAGATAATTCCATGAACCAAGCACACAGGGAGGATCACAGATCCCTGGAACAGCTAACTGGTTCCATTTTGATGCGCTGCCATCAAGGACAAGCCTCTAAAGGGTTTCTAGAAGATGTCACAGTTCAATGTTTGCCATTTAAGTCTCTGGTTAAAATTAAACTTTAATAAACACCACTCTTGGAGCATTCCCATATCCTTGACTAATAACCTTTGGGAGGTTTAAGTTATTTCCAGGAGAAGATGGAAGGATATATATATGTGTGTGTATGTGTATATATGTATATATATATATATATATATATATATAGAGAGAGAGAGAGAGAGAGAGAGAGAGAGACATGCACACACCCCTACCAACAACAAAAGTGACTGTTACCTTACCTAGACAAAAACCATACACTCTAATTTTATATGTGTATATGCATGTGTATACACGTGTGTGTAGGCCAGAATTCAACATTGGATGTCTTCCTCAATTGCTCTCCACCTTATTCAGACAGGGTCTCTCAGTGAACCTGAAGCTCAACAATCAGGCTAGACTGGCTGATCAATGAGCTCTGCGGATCTGCCTGTCTCTCCCCATTCCCAGGGCCACCATACCTGGCTCTGGTGTGGGGTGGGTGCTGAAGACCCAGACCCAGGTCTGCATGCCAGTAGAAGGATCGCTTTATCAGCTTAGCCATTTCCTCAGCCCAGTAGTTAGGGAAAAGAGACAGCCAAACTCATGCTTCTGATCTCCCTGCAGTCATTAAGATTTTTATCTCAAAAGTCACTGAAAGAAAGGGACCCACCCCTCTGTCTTTTCTATGCTACTGAAAATGGGTCACTCTAGTTAGTCACAGAATAGCTGCTGATTACAAAACAAGTGTTTGTTTCTAAAAGGGCAGCCTTGTTCACCCTGAATTTCTCAAGTGTGAAGAAGAATAAAGATCCCCTCCGGTCTTCAGACCCATCTGGGCTCATCCTCCTCCACTGTCTGAGGGGAGCAGGATGCCTGAGTTTATGCAGGAACAAAAACCTCACATCTGTCACTGTCTCCACCAGGGTTCTTCCTATCAGTTAGGGACAGTGCAACTTTGCCACGCAAAAGGTGAATTGAGCGTGAGAACTCAAAACGGTGCGCTGTCACCCAAAAGAACCATTTGCCCACAATGCCCCGCAGAACACTTCTCAAGCAGGTAAGAAAGATGTGAATTTAAATGCAGACATTAGATTGTACTAGTCAGCAAATGCATTTGCTATTAACAATCCATTCTTCTCTTTCGAAAGCGCTGAGCAAAACCCGCTGAAGAACACGGTAATGTGGTGGCAAATGGAGATGTTCCTTATAAAAATCTAAGCCTTTCAGGAATTAAACCTCAGCAATTCCAAATTAACATTTAAGAACTAATGAATGTAATCAAGAAACCACTTGGGAAAGGGGGCTAGCTGGCTTTTAACTTCAACACTAGCAATAAACCTAATTCCTCTCTTTGGTCTAATTTACTACAACAGAAGTGGATTTTCCCCAGAAGCAAATAAGCCAGGACAAAGAGCTGCCTGTTTCCCTTTCAGAGGTGGAAGGGGACCTTGCAGAGCAGAGCCCAGGAACCTACCCAGGAGCAGGCCGGCTCTGTGCAGGGCTCACACACCTGCATGGACTCCCACCCCAGGAAAGCAGTGAACCGCGTCCACCTTTAACTCAACTCCAGCATGGCTGATCAATTTCTTCCTGGGAACAAACCTCTCATTCCTGGGGCAGCTCTTTTTATCTCTTCTCTTACTGACTTCCAGTTTCCACACCCACTCTTATGCGCTCTTTACACGGAGAAAGCTGATTGTCCGAGAGGCTGCTTCTAAGCATCTACTTCAAACCCAATTTACAGAAGACACAGAGAGTGTTTCCCTCCTTCCCAAATTCGCCCTGCGAACAAGGGTTCACAGGCTCTCAACACAAGGGCTGGAAAAGGACCAGGGACCTCTGGCTGTATAAGGGAAGGCCAGAACCCAGGCTGAAGGCGCAGGTGAGGCTCCTTGGGAAAGGGCATGGCCTCTGTTGTTGTATTACTGGAACAACAATTTTCTGAAATGGTGTGTGTGTGTGTGTGTGTGTGTGTGCGTGCGTGCATGCGTGCGTGCGTGCGTGCATGTGTGGTTTTCAGACAGGGTGAAAAGGACTGAGGTGCATATTTTACATATCAAAGCAGACGTGGCTTCCAGGTTCTCCCAGCATCCCTCAGCCCCAACCTAGCTAACCCTGCCTGCAATCCTGAACCTTCCGGCCCTTCCCTCAGAGGCTCCTCCCTATATAATCCAGACATTTTTCATTTTTGTCTATTGTCGTCATCGTCGTCGTCATCATCGTCGTCGTCCTCCTCCTCCTTCTCCTCCTCCAGCTCCTCCTCCTTCTTCCCCTTCCCCCCATCCATCCCTCCTCCTCCTCCTCCTCCTCCTCCCTTTTCCTTCTTCTTCTTCTTCTCTCTCTGTGCACCCTTCCTCTCTTTCGCTTACCCCACATGACAACTCCCCTGGTCTCAATCCTTGGGGCCAGTGAACTTGCCCTGGAGAGCAGCTTCCCAATAAACCTGCTTTTAATATCATCTAATCTGGTTTGGGCCAGCTCATTTCACTGGTGTTGGAGAAATAGCCTATCAGTGTGTACATCCATTTTCTTGATGGTGAGGGTAACACAAGATTATACCAATTTCCACCTTTACCTATCATGTACATTAAAATGTCCTTTTTCCTATACGGCATTGCCTCAATAAAATTAAAAAAGATGGAACTAAAACTGGACACTGGTGGTACATGCCCACAAATCTGAACACTTAATCTAACGCAGGCGGCTTCTTGCCACAAAATCAAAGCCAGCCTGGGGTTATAGAGTGAGACCCTTGGGGCAGGAAGAGAAGAGAAGAGAAAAGACAAAGCATTTCCTGGCCAGACTGGTTAATAAATGATATATGACCGGTTAATAAATGATATGACTGGTTAATAAATGATATGACAGGCATGTGGGATGCAGTCTGTTTTCACCATTAATTATATTCAGTTATATAGAAAATTATATATGAAGGGATTCTGCTTTAAAACTATGCAGAACTCTCTAGAATTCCCAGGCATATATTTTAATTGAGGTGGTATCCCTGAAATCTTAAAGGAGTTCAAATGGCTCCAGAGCAGTGGGTCCCAACCTAACACTACGACCCCTCACGTTGTGATGACCCCCAACCATAACATTATCCATGTTGCTACTTACTAGCTGTGATTTTTGCTACTGTTGTGAATTGTTATGTAAACATGTGATAGCCAACCACACAAAAGCTACCTTTTACAGGCAAACAACATCCATGAGCACATTATGTATGTGCTGTTGCTTGTGGTTATTTCCAACACCATCTTTATACAGTGTGTTCACTGGTGGAAATCCTTCCACCTCGCAGTTAAGCACACGTGCATGTATACACATGAGAGTGCGCTTTCCGATTAAAACTTGTGAATTAAGAGAAAATCCAAAATAATAAGCTTCCACCATGAGAATATAAATTGTGTATTCTCTCAGTACATTCTCCATTCCTTTTATGAAAGAAAAGGAAATATTTTAAGCACTAACAGATTATAAGCATTTTCAGTCATAACAATGGCTCTAATTTGCATCTTCTGCTTGTACACACGTATTTACTGATGATATATGAACAGCATCCTTCCATCAGCCTCTCCAAACAGCTGATGCTTGGCCCACTCCCAAAGAGTTGGATTCTAGTGGTTTGGGGTGGAGCCCAGGGGTTTGCATTTCTTTCTAACCAGCTCTCAGGTGGCTGGCTTTCTGAACGGGCCAACTATGAACACATCCCCAGAAGAAGAAATCCATGTGGCAGATTTTCCTCACAGCCCACAATGGACAATGCCTCCATTCTATTTGTGGTGGCTACCATCTCCAAATGACTCTAAAGATGTGGAGTTTCATAGTCCCAGCAGATATCAGACTAGCTACTATGAACAAGTTTACTACCAAAACCTACTAACAATATAGAGAGGGGGGCAGATAATATATTTTCTAATGATATTTTATATATATATAACATGTTGTTTTTAGGGGTGCTGGGTATCTCATGAAGGACCTCATGCATACCAGGCAAGCACCCGACCACAGTGCTACACTACACACCTAGGCATAATCATATAATAATGTTTTCAACTACTGTTGAAAGCAAAGGTCCAACTCGTCAGGTAAAAGTCTACAGAGACACTGCTGGGAACTGCAGAGATTCTCATTATATGGGGGAAATGATTGAAAAAGCCTTCAGTCCAGTAGTCCCAAGGTGCTAAGGGCTTAGGGAGAAGCAGAGAAGCAGTGGAGGGGAGGGAACACTGGAGCAAGAAGGTCCAAGAGGAAGCCCCACCCACAAATTCCAATCACCAACCAACAGGAGCAAGAAGACCAAAGCGGAAGCCCCTCCCACAAACTCCAATCACACAAAAGCCAGAAGATCCAAAATGACGACCCGCCCACAAACTCAAATCTCCAGGCACTGGAGCAAGAAAGCCAAAGCAGAAGCCCTGCCCACAAACTCATAGACACCAGCCATGACTGCTCTGTGCTTCTTTCAGGAGTCACTAAGACAGGTTTTCTCAACTCATTTATGACAGAAATCCCGAAAGTGCAGAGCTAGATGATCTCAGCTTTAAAGCACCCCAGACCCCAAGCACCAAGTCCTCCTCCTCCAGGTGCTGAGAGCAAAATGGCCGGGCTCAAGTTAGCATTCGTTCCATGCCAAGGGTTCCTACACAGAAGAGGATGAGCTACTCCCGAAGTCCTGCAGTCCTATAAGTGTCTTCCTCACCTGGTCATAGACTTCTTTGTGTCTAGCATCACCCCAAAATTCAGAATATCAAAGTGGACACAGGGCCTTCAGAGCCCTGATTTGCACTGAATACAACTGCTTGTGTACCATGTTGCTATGTGCAGCTGTTGCCCTCCCCCCACCCCCAGACAAGTGAGGGGAAACAGCCCCACCTTCAAGGCGACCTTCGGTTTTAAGAGGAAAAACAGGTAAAGTCTACCTCTGTCAGGAACCAGGACCACACACGCATGCACACGCACACAGGGAAGCTCCCTAAACTAGAAGTGGCTCCCCAAGAACTGGTAGACAGTGGGTGCAGCTACCCCAAGAAGGCATGAGGAAGGGTCCAAGGGGTAGAATGCCAGGGCCCCAAAGCTGACTGCTGAGAGACCTCAAACTTGGCCATCTCTTTCTGTTCAGAAAGGAAACAAAGTCTCTCAAAGCTGACACACAAATCTGAACAGGAGAGCCAGCCCCCACCCCCACCCCCACCCCACACCCCCAAGAAACAAACACGTGTTCTGACTTCTCCCTCCCCATAGTCACATTCCTCTGGAATCCCACACAGCCTTTGTCTCACCCATCGCATGCAACAAATTACAACTTCTTGTTATTTTGAAGGAAGACTGCCAAGTAATTAGGGCTCACATTTTTAAAACAGAGGACCAAGTAAGTGTGGCTATACACTCAGGCAAGAAGGACACGTGTTATCAGACACACTCCTCTGTTGGGCCTATTTCAGCCACTCCACCCTCACCCTCCCATCCCCCCAAAACAGTCTCCCTAGGGCAGTGCAACAGTATCCAGTGCAACAGTATCCAGTGCAACAGTATCCAGTGCAACAGTATCCAGTAGGGTGGCTGGATGAGAACAAGCAGACACACAGAAGGGATCCTCCCAGTCAGAACCAGCCTGGAAATGGGTGCTGGATGTAGGAGGTTAGCCCAAGGTACTGAGAAGTCTACTGTGTAAGAAGGGGAGAGCATGCATGGGCTTGCTTCAGCCAGAGAGCAGAGATGGTGCTAGTGTGAAGAGAGGCTGTGAACAAAGGCAATGAGATGCCCATGGTACCTGGAAGAAGGCGGTGGTGGACAATATTTACTCACTCTGTGTGTGCACGTGCGTGTGTGTATGCGTATATCTGTAGGCCAAAGGACAACGTCAAGTGCTGTTCCTCAGGAGTGATCGACCTTAAAAACAACAAAAACAAACAAAGGAACCAGGGCAGGAGAGATGGCTCATCGCTCTTCTGGAGGCCCTCACTCAGCTTGTGGCTCAGTTCCCAGCACCCACTCGGTGACTTACAACTGCCCATGAGTCAGTCCAGAGGATCTAACATCCTCATCTGACCTCTAAGGGCACCAGGTACACATGTATTACACAAACATGCCTGCAGGCGAAGCATTCACACACATAAAATACATCAACAAGAAAAACTTAATAGAACTGATTTACTGATTTTTATTACATTACTTTCTGTGTGAGGTGTGTGACGTGCATGTGTGTGCACACGCACACATTCTTGTAGTTGTCTTGTACTTTAGGGGATCCAGTCTTCCTCCCCTCCGTGGGTCTCAAGGATTGAACACAGATCTTGAAGCTTGGCTGCAAGCACCTCTCCCTGCTGTGACATCCATCTCACTGGCTCAGCCTTATTCTTTGAGACTGGATCTCCTCACAGATTAAGCTGGACTGGCTTGCCAGAGCCCCAGGGGTCTGTCTGTCTGCACCTCCCCTGAACTGTATGGCAAGAACAGACCAGCACTCAGGGCTCTCCAGTGTGGGTTCTGGGAACCAAACTCAGATTCTCATGCTGGCACTACAGACACCGACTGAGCTATCTAGGGCCCTGTACGCATTAAACCAAAACTCATTCCCATCCTTAGCTCCTCCCCATTCTGTCTGTTCCCCCTGTGCTGCTGTGGCTTGCTAGCTACTTGTGGAAACTGTAAGACAAAGTAAACGTAAGAGCTCAAATCTCGCCAAATTCTGCAACTCCCCAGTCAAGTGCTCCACTGACATGAAAAGGGACATGTGTGGCAAATTTAGAAGTAATTATTATAGCTATCAACACTCACCACCACCACCAACCTACCACCCCACTCCCCCACACACACTCCTCCACTCCTACCCCTACCCCTCCACCCCCAACAACAAGTCCTAACTAAACCCTGTGTGGGGTGGTTGGGGAGGAACAGCTCAATTAGGCTCAACCCACAGGGGCCTCGCACAGGCAAAGCACAGAATGAATGGCTGCATATTATAGCTTTTCCTTATAGCCAAGAAATTTCCTATAGGGTCCAAAGGCTGTGTAAATAGATCCCGCTTCTGCCTCCTGGGTGCTGAGATTAAAGGTGTGTGCCCTCACATTTGGCTTTAATACATCTTATACATTAGCCCCCAGCCACTCTATTTCTGCACTGATGCCTGTGTATCTCACTGGCTCTGAGGCTGAGCCCACTGAAGGGCAGGGCCCACCCAGATCACAAGTCTCAGAAACACCTTCAGTGTTTACATTCCTTCCTTCCCAGGAACTTCAAACTATTCTTTTCTAGTTCCATGTCTTCTCTCAGACTCCCCCAAAAAATCAATGAGTAGTACTCTGTTGATAAAAGCATTAATGTGTATATAATTCCTCTCTAGGGGAGGGTTAGCACTTCGGGTTACCCTTTGTAGGATTCACTCTCCATTGTCTAGGTCTTCTTGTGAATTGTTTTTAACATTTTTACACAGTGTGTGTGTGTGTGTGTGTGTGTGCACATGTGTCTCTTATGATAGCACCATGATATCTGTGGAAATTAAAAGATGACTTGTGGACTAGCAAGATGGCTCAGCAGTTAAAGATGCTTATCACCAAGCCTGATGCCTGAGTTCAATTCCTGTGGTAGACAACGGACTTCCCACAAGCTGACCTCTGACCTCCACCTAATAGATACTGCTCACACACACAGTAATTAAGAAAGACAGCCTGTGGGAGTGGGAGTGGGTTCTCTCCTCCACCATGTGAGTCCCAGGGACGGAACTCAGGCCGTCTGGCTGCACAGCCAGAATGCTACCCACTGAGCCACATCACCAGTCCTTAATGTACCGTCTCCCACACAGTCTCACACCATCCGTCTCATCAGACATGCACCTCTCTGGTTAAATTCATCCCTAATTATCTGTTTCAACTTTGAAATTTCTCACATCTGTACGATCATCCCAAGTATGCATGACAACTGATTTTTATTTATCTCCTTTAGGCACTTTTGCAAATTATTTTTGCTTCCTAAAACGATGGAAAAGATTTCTTTTTTTTAGGTATGTAAATAGCTTTGAAAATACAAATATTTTTGTCTTTGCATTTCTTATTATGCAAGTCAAACCCTTGGCATTAACAGGGACTGTCAGCTCATTGGAGAATGGTCATGAATCTGGCTGGCTTTCGTGAGATCGCTTTACTGGTTCACTGTCCAGCTGAGCATCTGCTGCTGCTGGACTTTGTCTATCAGTCTTCATCCTATTTAAGTCACTTCCATCTGCTCATCTGCTCAGACATTAAAAGGCATGGCCAAAAACATGAGCTTTTTAAAATTAACTACTGTCTCCCCCCACACACACTTAATTTACTCTATCATTCTGATCTGAAAGTTCCCCTAACTTCGTTCTGTTCCGTTCCTGCACTCATGGATCAGCCTTCTTCATGTGTTTTTAAAACATGCTCCTTATCTGTAGTTTGGAGGAAGGCGCATTCCTTTTGGTTTTGTTTCTCAGACAGAGCCTCACTATATAGTCCAGGTTGGCTTTGAACTCACAATCCTCCTATCTCTGGCTCCTGAATGCTGGCTAACAAGAGTGTACTCAAGCTTCCTAGTATTTTACTAACATTGTGGCTCCTAAATTCATCAGGATATCTTCCATACCTGTGGCATCGATTGAGTTTTGTGGTTATGTTATGCTCATAATATAGAAAATATCTGTTCTCTAAAGATTGCCTATAAAACTATACAGGCTCTTGAGCAAATGAATGTGAGTGAACTCACCCTAGAGAAATGAGAGGATTAGCTGATAAGAATTTATATACATGGCTGTTTTGTGCTGGCATGAAAACCTGGAAATATCTCAAATGTCTATCAACAGAAAATAAATTGAATAAATCATGGCTTCTCTAAACTATGAGTTACTATGTAGCTATTAATGAGAATTAGATTGCTATCTAGGGATCTGGAAAGGTGTCTATAATATGCTGGTAATGAAAAGAATCCACAGAGACATGCACACATTTACATGAACGCGCTGCGCAGTCTGAGACAGAGCATGTCCATTCTGCTATGGGAAGGGAGATTATTGTACTTGAAGGAAGAAATTTTTCCCAAAAGAATAACATGAACACACATCAAATTCTTACAATAATTACCTCAGAATGATGGGACTACAAATAGCTTCTTCTTTCCATAATTAAGAATCTCGAATGAGGAGGCTAGAGAGACAGCTCAGAGATTAAGGGTACTGGCCACTCTTCCGGAGGACCTGGGTTCGATTCCCAGCACCTACCTGACAGCTCACAACTGTCTGTAACTCCTGTTCCAGGGATTCTGACACCCTCACACAGACATACATTTAGTCAAAACACCAATGAACATTAAATAAACACGTTTTTTAAAGAAGGGGGTTACATGAATCATATTTAAAATTCAGTGCAGTAGAAGGTCTGTGTCTCTTTTTAAACAAAAAACAAAAACAAAAACAAACCTGATTTTCAGAGCCTGAGGGTGGTAAGCAGCAAGCAATCATGCCTTCACAGCTGACTTTCGCTCCTCTAGAGTAAACCCCCTTCTTCTCACATCAGTGTGTCCTCTAAGGATCTGCTCTTTCTGGTCAAGAGTACCCAGAGACCTCCACCTATCCCTGTGCTTTTCTCTCTCTATGGTCAAGTCGCTTTCCCTTCTGGTTTAATACCCACACACAGCCACACACAGAAGGGAGATGATTTACACATGGCTACAAAAGAGCACAGCCAATCAGGTCATTTTCCCCAAATGATCACCTTCTACTTGTTACAGGGGCAACTTGAGAGGAGAACTTTCCAGGACTCCCTGAGCCACAGGGGCTGCTCTGCTGGGGAGAAACGGCAGAGCAGCCCCACAATGCAAAGCACTAGCAGACTCTTTGGACATCAGAAGTCAGCATCCCAGATGATCCCGCACGTAGCAGTAATTTTTAGAGTTGAAAGAATGTTAAAATACCTCTTCAAGCTCAAAATGGTGCTTGCTTTGGCAGCACATATACTAAAAGTGGAACGATACGGAGAAGATTAGCATGGCCCCTAAGCAAGGATGACACGCAAATTTGTGAAGCGTTCCATATTAAAACAAAACAAGCTGGGCGGTGGTGGCGCACACCTTTAATCCCAGCACTCGGGAGGCAGAGGCAGGCGAATTTCTGAGTTCGAGGCCAGCCTGGTCTACAAAGTAAGTTCAAAACAAAACAAAACAAAACACCTCAAAATGCCAGGCTGAAGAGATGAGATGCTCAGTGGTTAAGAGTACTTGCTGATCCTTCAGAGGACCTGAGTTCAGTTCCCAGCCACACAAGTTTACAGACTGTAAATAACATTCTGTAAAACCAGTTTCAGAGGATCTGAAGACCATGGTCTCCAGAGGAATCTGTATTCACATGCACCTATCCTACGCCACGCCACACACACACTCCCGGGGCTTTTACATTCCCCTGAGAATTCAAACATCACAGAACTCTCTTCCTGAAGGGACTCCAGCTTGGGGAGGCTCCTTGCCTCCCTCACATCCTGGGGCTCTCTGCTCTCTTCTGCAGAGTTACCATTTGCAAAAGCACATATTCTTGATAGCTTCAATTGGATAGGGAGGGTGTCTGCCAGTGATAACGAAGTGAGTCTGCCTCATTCAGGGACAGTTATCATCCCTGTTGGCCAACATAACAATCTAGCATGCATCCGTAACTGAGGGGCCACCATGACCACTGGCATGCACACTGCACTTTACTCTCATTTGGTTCTGATCTCAAAGATGTTTCATATTTATCCAGTCCCTCTGTTTTGGGGTTTTTGTTTTGTTTTTTGTTTTTTAACAATGAAAGAGGATTTAATGGAGAATGCATGATAGACAGATGGGTATCTTGCTAAATGCTGCCATCCATCATGACTTGGAAAAATCTAACCAGTGAGTTGGACTGTTCTGCCGAAGGCAATACTTAGTGTCACTGTGCACGAAGGCAGTAGGCCCAGCAGAGCAGTGGAGTCTGCTGCAGCAGAGGCCCTCAAACCTCTGGGCCTCCTGGATGTCAACCAACACCACAAAAGTCATCACACCAAAGGAGGCACTTTCTTCTGCCACCAGGGAAACCACAGTAGACTTCTCAGGGAGTGGGGTGGAGGGAGACAAGTAATACTACTGGAAATGTCATTGACTCTTGTGGTTTGATGGCAGTGCACCCTCCGCTGACCTGACACCCATTAGTAACGGGGACATCTGCACCTTCATGGCATGGTCCCCTGACATCTACTAATAGAAATCTTTTCCTGCAGATCCTAGCAGATCTTCAAACATCAGGAGGTAAAAGCCACCTGTGTGTCCACTGCGCCTCAGAACAAGGAAAAGCAACAACATGAGACACTACGGAAGAGAAACTCATGGGTCTGATACAATGTAACTGAGAGAAAGGCACTTGTAGAGAATTAAGTAGTAGATAATTTGTTTCTTTGTTTGTTTTTATGAGGAAAATGAAATTCTCCAGCTTCTTTCTGAGTGTGACGGCCATGCTGCCACCCAGGGCTGTTTGTATGTGGCCCTGCTGTGCACTGCCCTGTTTTACTGTCTGGCTGCCTGGCACACTGGCACACTGGCCACTCTGACACTAGATGCCACCTTTACTCCCTGAGATTCCCTCTATCCATGCCCAGTAATGTGCTAACCACAGCAGGTAGAATGAGGACCACATAGGCACACTCTATCCTGGATTTACTAAAAGATACTGAAAGACAAATGGGCCCGTTGCCTGGTTCACGATATCCATGTTGCCGTGACCAGGGTGGCATGCCCGATGATCTTTCCACAGCTTCCTTCACTGCTGACATTGGTCAGAACCATTTTCAGTGGCCTACAATCCAGAGACTCCTGAGAAAGCACAGTATTATACACAATTGTAGAGACATGCCTGCACCAGCAACATTTTATTTATGCCTTGTTCTGGTTTTCTCCAAGGAATGCAAATTGTGTTGGGGGTAAGTACTCTTAGGGGTGCAGAGGTCCTCATGAAACCCCACCATCTTTTTAAAGAGTTGCTCCAAACATTTTTCCTGAAAGTTACAATGTTGCCTAGAGGGCCCTAAAGTTAGTTATTCTAACAACTTCATGCTCAATGGCAACGCTTTTTAACAGTGCTCAAATCTTGTGTGGTGCCTTTAATTCCAGCGTTCCCAAGGCAGAGGCAAGCTGATCTTTTGTAGTTCTAGGTCAGCCTGGTGTACAGAGTGAATCCCAGGCCCTTGAGGGTTTACACAGTAAGATCCTGTCTGTCTAGTTAGGGTCACTATTGTTGTGATAAATACCATAACCAAAGCAACCTGGGGAAGAAAGGGTTTATTTCCAGTCTCTTCAGGGAACTACAACCAGCCCTTCCCGAAGTGTGGCCCTCTTCACCTTTCCAGTTGATGTTACAGCCTGCCGAAGAACTCCATCCTCTAAAGAGCAAGTCCCCAGGATGTTGCCCCTGCTGGTCGCTGATAGGCCTCCCAAGGTGAAGAACACAAACAGGAATTTTTAATGGACACATTTAGTCAAATGCTACATTTTTAGATACAACTTTTATAGTTCTTACAAAATTAAGAAAAAAAAGCTAGCTATTTGTTTCCAGAGATCTAATACGGTAGCACACATATCCTCTTGGTCTGTACCATGAGACTATCAGAAGCAACTAGACACAGAGGAGAGGACTATGGACAGAGATAGAAAATAGAAAAAGTATCACTTACAAAGAGCTCTGCCCTGTCAGCCACTCGGGATGCCATGCCTTAACTCAAAAGCAATACGTAAAGGTGAGATCTACGTGCCAACTATGGCAGATGCCACCCAGTCTGCATGTGCAAGGCAAATTCAATTTAAGTATTTAAAAGTTTATGTTTTTTAAAGTTTAACCCTTAAATCCATATCCATTTTATCTTTGTAGACAGGGTCTCACTACATAGCTCTGGCTAGCCAAGCAATCCAAACATAGACCAGGCTAGCCTTGTACTTACAGCAGTCTGTCTTGCCTATGCCTCCCAAGTACTTGGTATCACAGGCATTTGCACCACACCTAGCAGCTGAACACTTATTACTTGACTGGTGTGTTCACACAGTAATCATGAGAATTTGGGGGCTTTGTTCAACAGTATCTGTGGTAACTCAGCACTGTTTACAGTTATGTCTGCACAGGCTTTCTCAGGCATTAGCTTAAAGTCAATAAATAATACAGGAAGAGAGGCAGCACTTAGCGTCAACAGCTCACTAATGACTCTACAAGTGGCTTAATGAATACAGAAGGTCTGCTCTATTAAGTCCTTACTCCGGGTATGCATGGGACACTGCTGGCTAGCACATGGACAGTCACACAGAACCTGTTTCAGACTTAAAGGAATTTAGCATCTCCCCAGGAGGTAAGATTCATAAATAGTAACTATATCAAAATACAGACAGGAGCTGGGTGTGGTAGCACACACCTTTAATCCCAGCACTCGGGAGGCAGAGGCAGGAGGATTTCTGAGTTCGAGGCTAGCCTGGTCTACAAAGTGAGTTCCAGGACAGCCAGGGCTATACAGAGAAAACCTGTCTCGAAAAACCAAAACCAAAACCAAAAAAAAAAAAAAAAACCAAAACCAAAAACAAAAACAAAAACAAAAAAACAGAATGACTGGTGTACAGAATGAAAGTGTTGAGTGAAATAGATGCTCAATGGGCTGGGACTGGGTCAGACATCTTCCAAACGATACTGCTCCATGGCATCATTTTCTGTGATTTTAATAGAACAGCATGAGATCTACCATGTTTAGCATGTTTAAACATAGGAACAGTGGTGTTAAGCATATCTGAACTGTTGTGAAGCAACCCTACAGCACTTCATCCTCTCAGTCTGAAATGTGAAGCTTGTTACTCAATAACTCTTCATTTCACAGGCAGTCTCCTCCGCCCCAGAGACCACTGCCGTCCATCTTTTCTCCTACAAAGCTGTCACAGACCCCTCCCCCCCCCAACTCCGACCTGCAGAGACGGGGAGAAACAACACAAACGCCAAGGAAGATTCCAAACAGATTTCTTCTTTATCTCTCCGAGCAACTTTTTCCTCTCCCCCTCACAGCTTTCTCTAACCCTCTCCCGGCTGCCACTAAACCCAACTGGACTCTTCAACTGCTTGCTCCCAACTGAACTGTTTACAGCCTTTTCCCACAGCATTCTCCCCCCTCCCTCCAGGGCGCATCCTGTTGTTCTCAGTCCTCTGAGCTCCTTCACAACAGCATTCTCCCATCCTGCCCGGGGTGCATCCTGTTTTCAGTCCTCTGACCTGATCCCTCCCCCATCTCCTGGATCCCGGCAGAGTACAGCCAGGGTGCTCAGTGATTGTCCAGTAACTCAGCAGGCAGTACAGTACAGGATAGGATCTTCCGTACAGTATAGGATCATCAGCACAGGCTCAGCAGGCTCAGGTTCTTGCAGCCAGGGAACACGGGGCTTACCCGCTCCCCCACATAGAGTTCAGGCTCAGGCTCTTGACAAACAGGGACCATGGGGCTTGGCACATCCGCTCCCCACACAAAGCTACTTCAGGTGTTTCTGACAGGGAGAATCCTACTGTATCTGTCATTCTTTTATGACTGCCTAATATCAATTCCCACAATGTATTCAGAGTTCACCTTTCTTTTTTACAGCTGTGCAATACTCCATTTGTATGTATGTATATGTTACTTTTAGAATATTACATATATGTATATACATACATATATGTAATACATACATACATATGTTACTTTTAGAATATTACATGTATGTATGTATATACATATATGTAATATTCTAAAAGTAACATGCCCCTCATCCACTTACCTGTGGATGGATGTTTGCTTCTATGTTGTGCCCACTGCCAATAGTGCTGTTATGAACACATCTGTGCAAATAGTGCTGTTAGGAACACATGTGTGCAAATGTTTCTTCATGATCAGCTTCTGGTTCTTCTGGAGCATAGCCCACCCCTCCCAAAGTGAGATGATAGCGCCCTAACTTCCTTACCTGCTTTCCCCAAGAACTGCATCAGTCCCCGCAGCAGCAGCAAAGGTTTCATCCCTGCACATCCTTCTCCTCACAGACCTGGTTACGCTCTGGTTTTGCTCTGCTGGGACTATACACAGTGGCCATCCTAATGGGTGTGAGACAATACCTCCTCATGACCACAGCTTGCAGGTCTCAGGCAACCAGTGGCACTCTGGGGCTCACCAAACCCTGGTGAATACAGGGACAGAAGCAAGGATTTACTAACCAGCACGAGGGATGCATTTCAGGAACAGGAAAAGCCAGGGCAGAGTGAACATCACGAACACAGCAGGCACTGGGCACCCGCAAGGTGGCCGTCTACTACAGACTCACAGTGGCAATGGTGAGAGAGTGTAACTCAGAATTCACTCACTTCTGTCAGATGAACACAGCGGACATTTTCCCACACCCTAGTGCCACCCACACTTCCATTCTCAGTTGTCACCCATACATGGGACTGAAAGGTTCTGTCTTGAGTGGCCTGGTATCGAAGTTGGCAATCCTACCCTCAGGATTTTTGGACAGGAACATTATAGGTTCAATACCAGCCTGGCCTACACAGCAAGACTTGCTAGGAAAAAGACCTATCTCTTCATGCTCCAAAATGACAGTCTCGGGGTCCGAGAAGGCAGCAGAAATTGGTCTGCCCATTTTTCAAATAATTTGAGAAATCAACTTTTTAACTTTTTTAAAAATAGAAGTTACATATGTGGGGTGAATTATATACCTCCAAATAAAAACCTTAATAGGCTCTAATTAGGAAAAGAAGTCTATATAGATGGTTGCATTCTCAGTTAAAAGGAAAAACAAAAAAAAACCAAAAAAAAACCCAAAAACTCACAGCAAGAAAACCTGTGAAGGGACAGGTTGGGGTGATGCTCTGTGATGCTCCGAATATTAGTTAAGGCAAAATATGTGAGGAAACAACCTGAGAAAGGAGACCAGCAAGACAGCGCAGCAGCTCAGGGCACTCCCGACAGTCTCAGTTCAGTCCCAGAAGCTAAGACAAGGAGCTGCACAGCTGTCCTCTCACCTCCACACACGTGTGCACACATGTGCACAGAGAGAAACACATACACACATGAACACGCACATGCATGCACACAGGTACAGACACACACACACAGAGATGCACAGATACACAGACACACATATATACACACACACATATACACAGAGAGAAACACACATCCACATGCAGAGAGACATACAGAAACACATATACACACACAGAGAGAGAAATACACAGACACATATGCACAAAGACACACATATACACACATGCACACAGAAAGATACAAAGACACATGTGCGTACACACACACACACACACACACACACACACAAACAGGCTTATCTCCTCAAGAGGAACCCATACCATAGACTCCCACACAGTCCATGCAGGAATGCCAAATTAAGTCACTACTCGATTGATGTACCAAAAGAAAAGAACCCACAGCTCAGCCTCACCTCTGTGTCACAGCGGAAAGGAGGTGCTGGAAGGGTCCCATGGATGGAGGACACAGAGAAAAGGTCCTTGTTTTCCTCTAGTACCCTGTGTCCTGCCAAACTATGCCCAGAACAAACCCAAAAGACTGCATTAGTGAGCCAGACTAAAGTGGCAGCCTCGTGATGTGGTGCACAACCTACAAGGCTCTCTCTAAGCAGCCCTAGGTCAGCAGGTTGCTAAGGGACACTGTCAGCACCTTGCTTCCTACTGGCCCAGTTTTCTGAAGAAAATGAGCACTATGTTTTGGACCCTGGATGTCCCTCTGGGGCTGACAGAGAGGAGCCCAATGTAAGGCAAAACCGGAAAAGGTCCACCTGACAGAAACTGTCCTGAAAAACAGGAAGAAAGGAAAGCTCCTCTTGTTCTTGCCTTCCTGTTTCCACTCTCTTCCCATTCCCTTCCCCCCTCTTTCCATGTGCTCATGGCTGGCCTCTTCTTCCTCTTCTTCTCCCCTCCCCTCCCTTCCCTCCTCTCTTTCTCTCTCTCTGCCTTTCTCTGTCTCTACTACCCTCTTGACTCCCTTCCCCATGCCATGAATAAACTCTATAAACTCTATTCTATACTGAAAGAAAGAAAGAAAGAAAAGAAAAGAAAAGAAAAGAAAAGAAAAGAAAAGAAAAGAAAAGAAAAGAAAAGAAAAGAAAAGAAAAGAAAAGAAAAGAAAAGCTTATGAAAACAGTTACTGCATCAGTGGCCAGGTCAATGTTGTATAAATTTCCTGCGAGATTGAAACTTTGTATCCTTATGCAGAAACCTGAACAACTCAAAATAGCTTCAGGAAGTCCCTGAAACTGACAAGACTCTCTAGGCCCCACCCTGCCATAGTAAGAAGCTGAAAAGTCTCTCTCAGACAAAAAAAGAACTTTAAAAAAGGCATATTGTTATGAAAAACAATACGATCGAAAACAACTTAGAAAAGAATTTATCTGAAGTATAGGTTATGCTCCAACATCAAGGGAAGCCAGAGCAGAAACTCAGGAACCTGGGGATGAGCTGAAGGAGAGGCCACTGGGGAACACTGTTCATTGCATCTCCATGACTTGCTCAGCTTTCTTTCTTATGTAACCCAGGACTACTTGCCCCGAGAAACACTAGACTAGGCCCTTGCACACTCATCATTAATCAAGAAAATGCCCCGTACATCTGCCCACAGCACAGCCTGATGGAGGCATTTTCCGTCCACCAACAGAGACTGTCTACAGACAACCCCTATTTGTGTCAAGCTGACAAAAACTGACCATCACATTCTGTGAGACATTCTTGGCCTCCTCCTGAGCAAGCATGTGCTGTTAGCAACTGTCCCACAGCCAAGACTACTCAGCCCTCTGCTCTAAGGTAAAGTAGACAGGAGGCATCCATCGGGGCTCCAACAAGAGGAGCTTGCCCGTCCATCCTCCCATATCCAGTGTGAGTCAACTTCACACTGTTGGAGCCACCCAGCTGGCAGTGTCCAGTCATGGCATCGTAGACAATAGCTCTAACTCTCAAGCACGTTCCCCCTTTTCAGGGCTTGTGACTGCCTGGCAACTCTGAGAACACTCTCCTGTGTGTTCAGATCAAAGGTAATTGAAATTTCACCCTCATACGACTGTTGACAGATGAGCCACCGTAACCTATGTTATAGCTCATATTTCAAGTGAATTCCACTGAAACTACAAGACAAACTGTGTAATACAAACCATGAGCAGAATCCTTAGAAAGTGCTGGATTGAAGCACTTCCATTCTCATGCAAGTGTAACAAGCTAAAGGCAGTGGTTTCTGTGCTGATGAGGATATTTAAAAGTGAAGGATTAAATTAAAAGCATATAAGAGCTTAAGAAGCAACCTCTGTTTGCTATGTCTAGTGTCATTTCTGTAATTGGGAGACTGAGGCAGGAGACATGAGCCCAAGGTCAGCATGGACTACAGAGTGGGACCTTGACTCAAAATAATTTAGTAACAATAGGAGAGGTGCCAAAGAGGTTGCTCAGTTGTTAAAGTGCTGGCCACCAAAACATGAGCTTGATCTGCAGACAAGCCAGGCACAATCCCAGGGCCAGACAGTAGAGACAGGAGGAGCACAGGGGTTCAGGGTCTGGTCTCAGTGAATATCCAGGTTCAGGTGAGACCCTACCTTAAAAATTCATGTGATTTAGAGTGACTGAGGAAGGCAAACGGTATCAAACACACACATACACACACAACACACACACACACACACACATACACACACCACACACACTCAAACACAACACAACATACATACCACACACACACACACCACATAACATACACACATACACCACACATACCACACACACACCACATAACTGACATACCACACACACACACCACACATACACACACACCACACANACCACACACACACACCACATAACACACATAACACACACACACACCACATACATACATATATATACACACACACACACACACACAATGCCTCTTACCAGAGACCTCAGCAGTGTTCCCAATAGGTACCTACTAAAAGAAGACAATTTCCTATATGATATTTATCTGTCAGTTGGTCCTTGGTGACAGCATGGAGCCACCCAGGCTGAAACCTTAAAAGCTACACACCTATGGTCTCTGTGCACGGGAGCTCCCTGCTCCCAACCCATCCATTGCAGTCTTCCAATCCCACAGGAGGGGCTGGCTCACCCCCATGACTTCTCTCCTACCTGTCAACTCCCTGACACTCCGTCAAACTCTCAAGCTCAAGCTTCACCTTCATAGTCACCACCACTCTGTGTCAAGGCCGTCCCTCCAGACATGGGCCTTCTCGCAGGACAGCAATCATCCCAATGGCCTCTGTGGGCTTTACACACAGGTAAAGTGTGGACTGGGGTATGGAGGCCCTCGGGTGAAACTCTGGCTCCTTCACATTACCCTCTCACCCCACCCAAACTCTTATGCTCCCCCACACAGACTTCATAGATTAGCTAGAGAGAACAAGTGTTCCTTTCACATCACCTAAAGGAAGACATTTGCCAGAGGTCTGTGCCAGGTCACCGCCCACTCATAAATAATGCCCGTCCTTTCTGCAAAGACTAGTTGTTAGTTGTTATTTTTCTTCATGTTCATATCGCTGGCAGCACCTTGCCTCTCATGTTGATAAACACCTTATGGGACCCGGATCGTGTTTCCAAGGTCACAGTCCACAAATAAGAGCAGAGCTACAGAATCTCATTGTGGGGTATCTCGTGCAACTTCCTGCTCATGTAAGGAGGAAATAATCCTAATAAAAAGCTCTTACACACAATTTCAAGGTTAGTGGAGGCTTTTAGAACCGTTCTTTTCCACAATCAATCTATCCACAAAAACTCCCAGTCTGGACATCATTCCATGTCTGCTATAGGACTTACAACTGCCACACCCAGCTCAGAAGTTCAGAGCAATAAAAACGAGGAAATGACGACTGGATCAAACAGTCCACTCAGAGAAACACCTGCCTTCATATCTGCAAAGATAAGAGCATCCCTTCAAAGAACACGCCAAGCCCACACCACCACAGAGATCTCAAAATCCCGGAACCATCTCCATTTGTCCTGTCTACAGAGTCAAGGATCTTGTCAGACACACCAACTCTAGTAAAAACATACGTGTCTCTCGGTTCTGGAAATAATAGGGACTAAGAAATCAACAGAGCAAAAATGCACATAAAGTTCTAAGAAAAAAAAAACTCCCCCCAGTTGTTGTTTTTTATTTTGTTGTTGTTGTTGTTTTGTTTTCCTTTGATTTTGAGTTTTTTGTGACCTAGGCTGGCTTTGGAATCATGGCAACCTTCCTACCTCGGCCTCACATGGGTTGACCCCTGACTGCAGTAGGTCAGTCCACCTGCTTCAGCCACAACTTGTATCTCAAAGACCTTCAAAAAACCAGTGGGCATCCACTTCTATATTTGTCAGGCACTGGCAGAGCCTCTCAGGAGACAGGTATATCAGGCTCCTGTCAGCAAGCAATTGTTGGCATCTATAATAGCGTTTGGTGATTGTCTATGGAATGGATCCCCAGGTGGGGCAGTCTCTGGATGGCCTCTCCTTCAAATACAGAGGCAGATGCTCTCAGCCAACCATTGGACTAAGAACAAGGTCCCCAATGGAGGGGCTAGAGAAAGACCCAAAGGAGCTGAAGGTTTGTAGCCCCACAGGAAGAACAATGATATGAACCAACCAGTACCCCCAGAGCTCCCAGGGACTAAGCCACCAACCAAAGAGTACACATGGAGGGACCCATGACTCCAGCTGCATATGTAGCAGAGGATGGCCTTGTGGGACATCAATGGGAGGAGAGGCCCTTGGTCCTGTGAAGGCTCAATGCCCCAGTGTAGGGGAATGCCAGGACAGGGAAGCAGGAGTGTGTGGGTTGGTGAGTGGGGGAGGGGTGGGGGAGGGATAACATTTGAAATGAAAGTAAAGAAAATATCTAATTTTTTTAAAGTGGAAAAAGGTTGCCAAAAGGGGGGGGGGGAAGAAAGGAAAAAAAAAAAACCCAGTGGGCCACCTGACTGGTTTAAGTGCCGCCATTCATGGAAAGAAAGCTCCAGGCTGGTGTGAGCAAGCACCCTGGAAGAGGAACACCCTGCCTGCCACAAGAATGCCAGTGTTCACCTCAGAGCCCTGGCCTGTTCATTCTCTCTTCCATCTGTCCCTTGCAACAGCCCTGAAGCAAAAGCAAGGTCTCAACCAGGCTCAAGAATAAAGATGAAATTCCTGTTACAGCAGAGAGGAGCAGGCCTCCGTCCCTGAGAGCCCTGTGTGCTCTGCCATGCAATCGCTCCAGAAGCTCCATTTTAGCATTTAAACTCTGTGGTATGGCACAGCTAGTGGGCTGTCAGTGAGGGCCCTGGGCCTCCACAGAGCTCTCTCCCCCGGATCTTCTTAGATGTAACTAAGAAAAATTATTACCATTCAAAGGAAAGAGAAGAAAAAAAGCCCAACTTCTCAACCTCCTACTGAGGCCCATTTTCATGTCAGAGGTGGACACTCTTAACCATGGCCCCTCTTTTTATTTACTAGCTTCTTCTACTGAGTAAGTGTTTTTAGGGAGAAGATAGCAAGCAGCTGTGACCCGGCTGCATTCCTGAGCTGTGTGGCTGCCGGCTTTGATCAGGAGAATCACTAAAGCCCAACGAGCAGGCAGCTCAGGCCCACATTTAAACTCGGGAGCCAGAAGGGAAACTTAACAGTATTTATCAGGAATGATTTATGAAAAAAAGAAAAACATTTTTTTTTCTCCATTAAAACAGCCTTTCAATTTAACCTCGGGAGGCTAGACCCAGACAGGCCCCATTTATCATCCCAAGTTAAATAACGCACAGAAACGACCAGGCGAAGCGGAATGGACTTCAGGACTATTTCAGAAAGTTGGCTAAAGAGCCAAGAGCAACATGGTGAGGAGAAAGAAACGTCTGGCTTGTTTTTAAGAGCTCAGTGGACAAACTCCCTACACTTGTTCTCACTGAGGCTAACGCTTAGAGGCAGCGTGTGCTCTGGGCCTTGGCTTTAAAGGGCCAATTAAACTTTATGTAGGTCTATCCTGCTTCTCCAGGTGAGCCACAGAACACTGCAAAGCAGGGCAGGGAGCGTCCCTCGCCATACAGGTGTGCTTCATCTCCTGTGGAAACCCAGAGACTATCAGGCTAGCGGGCTTGTCCAACAGGGCTCATTTCCTAAGACCGCTGAAAGAAAATTTAAACAGCAACTCTATGAAAACTTAAAAAGAGAGAGAGTGAGAGCGAGACCTGATTAAATACTCAGCCTTGACTTTTCCAGAAAAAAACCCACAGGGTGTTCCGAGAGGACAAACGTCCGCTTTTCCCTTTGACAGAGCCCAAGGATCAAGAAGACGGCTTTTAAAATCCTGCCCTTCCCGAGCCAGACAGCATGGAAGCACAAGCCTCCGTTGATGGCTTGCCCAGGTTTCTGTGAGGGTCAGGGCAATGAAAAGCCCATTTCATCTCGAAGGTAAGGAAATGAAAGCCCCGTTTAATCACCACAGGCCTGACTCCAGAACGTTCCTAATGAGGGTTCCAAAACAGCCTAGGCAATTTTGCTACCATCAGAAAAGCAGAAAATTTTTTGATGTGGTCTTTTCTGTGACGCCAAAAGCAAGTGTGAAGTAAAGGTGGTGTCTACGGCTTCAGCAAACACGTTGAGTTTATCAGAGAGGTGTTACCGGGAAATATGTGATTTAGTTCGGACTCCTATTCTCCAATGCCAAGGGGCTCAGTGAGCTGCAGGGTCACCACCCTGCACCCCTAAGCTGCACCGCCAAGACTCTGGAGCCCTTGAAACATGTCTGTGCCTCCTACCCTCGGCTCACATACTTGTCTACAGACCTTACTAGGTGCACAGTAATGACCGTATCTGATCAGGCCGTGGGTGTTCTGTCTTGCTTTAATAACCCCCAGTGGGTTATTATAGCTGTAATCTTGGAAGCGAGGGAGGGAGGTTTTGAATTTGGGGCTAGCTTGGGCTACAGAGCTAGACTCTGTCTCAAAAACGAAACGAAACAAAACAAAAACAAAAAAGAACCAATATCAACAACAATGGTCCCACGGTGGTTACCATCTTGCTGGAGAATTCCAGAAAAGGCTGCTTCATCCTCAAGGTTGTCAAGGCATCCCAACTTCCAAGGACAGAAAGGGAGAATAAAGTATTACACCTGGACCAACAACCCATCATCTGCAGGCAAGAGAAGTAAGTCTAGTCACTCTTAGTCAGAGCCAGAGGGGGGACAGAGATTTCCAGGCTAAGCAGATCCAGGAACAAACAGTGAAGGAGAACACTGCCCCCTGTCAGAGCCCGACCAGCGAGGGCCAGTGGGAAGGGGGAGGGGCAATCACTAAACAGCCCAGACCTGGAATGTCTGACCTTCTGACAGATTAAGGGTAGATCGAGATGAGACAGGCCATCTCTGGGAGTTCAAGACTACCCCGGTGTAAGTGGTGGGGTTCCACGCTACTCGGAGCGGCACAGTGAAATACTGTCTTAAAAAGACTAGGCAGAGTTCGAGGCCAGCCTGGTCTACAAAGTGAGTTCCAGGATAGCCAGGGCTACACAGAGAAACCCTGTCTCGGAAAAAAAACCAAAAAGACAAAAGACTAGGCAGGGTCACGCCAGGAGGGTCACATCAGCAGAGTCATATCAGCAGGGTCACACCAGCCACCAGGAGGGTCACACTAGCAGGGTCACATCAGCAGAGTCACATCAGCAGGGTCACACCAGCCACCAGGAGGGTCACACTAGCAGGGTCACACTAGCAGGGTCACATCAGCAGGGTCACACCAGCCACCAGGAGGGTCACACTAGCAGGGTCACACTAGCAGGGTCACATCAGCAAGGTCACACTAGCAAGATCACACTAGCAGGGTCACATCAGCAGAGTCACATCAGCAGGGTCGCACCAGCCACCAGGAGGGTCACACTAGCAGGGTTACGCTAGCAAGATCACACTAGCAGGGTCACAGCAGCAGGGTCACACCAGGAGGGTCACGCCAGCAGGGTCACACTAGCAAGATCACACTAGCAGGGTCACAGGTCCATGAATCTCACAAAGGAAGGGAACACAGTTAAGCTGAGGGTCCTGTGTACCTGAGCCACCCTGGCTTTGACATGACCCTGAGGCAGCACTGCCAGTGAGTTCCCTCATGTTAAGGCTGGGCTGTGAGGGTGTGGTACAGGGAGCTGAGGGAGGAGCCAGCCTCCTCACGTCTATGTGAGAGATCTATCTACACAGCTGGTGAGCAACTCCAAGTCAGGACCCAGGGGCAGAGCCTACCACCCCTATCGCCACACCTAATCAGGCAGGCGGATCTGAGTTTCCCTTAGGATCAGAAGCTGAAGTGCAAAGCCAATGCCTGAGAGAGGTTACAGAGGGAAGGATCATACCTCCAGCAGACCCTCTGGGCCAGACTCCTGCTCTCTTGCTCTCTCCTGGACTCCCCAGGAGTCAAGAGACTGACACCTACTCTTCAGGCACAGACTCTGAGAGCTATGATAGCTTCTAAGGCAAGCCAGGAGGAAATGATGCAGATAAAAGCCCAGCATGATTTCCCGCCCTGAGCACTGGAGAAGCCGAATTCTCCCCACTGCTGTCCATCACTCCTGCCCCCCACAAAAAGGCATGCTGCCTCGCCTGGTCACCTGCTATATTCTCCTCAGCGCTACCAGGCCTGCTCAGAGGCAAAGCCTGGCTCTGCTTCCTCCTCTGCCCTCCCCAGCTCTTTCTAAAGTCGACCAAGCACTAAGAAGCTGCACACAGGGAGCAGCTGCCATCCGCTTCTCCAGACACCCTCCCTGGTGGGACAGAAATGCAAACCTTCCCAGGGACCTTCCCAGGGGGTGGTCCTGGGGGCCAGGATTCCCCCATGTCTTACATGTGATTAAGGCTTCCCAAGATCTGCGACCCGCTGTGCTTCATAACCTCCCTAAGAGGAGAAAGCAGCAGCCTTATCAGTTCTGAGGTGTGGCTTGTTTGCAGTGTTTCCAACATCAAGATGATAAAACGCTAGGCAGCAAGCGCTTCCTATACATGTTGATTGGTTTTGAA
>NC_034597.1:108086269-108094860 GCF_900095145.1 Mus pahari | reverse complement strand
GAGAGAGAGAGAGAGAGAGAGAGAGAGAGAGAGAGAGAGAACGAACTACCAAGAATATGGCAGACAGACAGACAGAGAGACAGACAGACAGAGAGAGAGAGACAGAGAGAGAGAGAAAGACAGAGAGAGTGAGAGAGAGAGAGACAGAGAGAGACAGAGAGAGAGAGAGAGACAGAGACAGAGAGAGAGACAGAGAGAAAGAGAGACAGAGAGAGACAGAGAGAGAGAGAGAGACAGAGACAGAGAGAGAGACAGAGAGAAAGAGAGACAGAGAGAGACAGAGAGAGAGAGACAGAGAGAGAGAGAGAGAGAAAATGAACTACCAAGAATATGGCTTGGTTCGTTGTGCAGGAGCCAGTCAGGAAGCTTGTACTTAAAATGACTGCTTGCAGGCATCTGTATTTTGACACAAAAGTAATAAGAAAAGGCCCAGGAGACTCAATCCCTAGGGAAAGGGAAAGAAGTAGCTCCCTGAAGACTGACACCCCCCCCCCCCCCAAGGAAGTTGCAGAGGCAGATGGCTTCGTGCCTTACTCATCTGCAGGACAAATGCTTTTGAGCAATGGGAATGCACTCACACAGGATGCTCCAGCCTGCCCTGGTGGGAGAGAGGGACACTTCCAAGGTCAGATGGCCTGGGTGAATTCTTAGCAAAGAGCTTTGAAGCACAGATCATAATGCAATCATGGGGCACTGGTCTGGTCTGGTCTGGTCTGGTCTCAGAGATCAGTCCTGGGGCCCAGCCCTTCCCATCCATCCCTGGGATGCCTGACTCACCAGGAGTCCTGATGGCTTCCAGCTGTGGGGTGCCCAGGGGCTCTGGCAGCTCTTAGAGAGCACACAGAGATTTAGAATCTGTTCCAGCCAGGACACGCTGATAGCCATCTGCCTTTCTACAGCCAGTTTAAGGAAAACATCTGTTGCCCCTGGGCTGAGAAGGCACACTCTAACCCAGAAAGAGGCATATTAAAAGTACTAAACTCTAATTATAAAATAAATTCACGGTAGCGTTCAACTGGCAAACACCTAATGAGTACTATCATCTGTCCAGCTACACGGGAGAGGGGGACAGCAAGGAGGTCCCTACCCAGAGACGCCAGCAGCCAGGTGCCAAAGGCACATACAAGGCACAAATCCTATGAAACTCCCAGTGAGCACCCAGGACAGCTGTAGACATCTTATGCACGTCATTTTCTAATTTCATGAAACAACAAGTAGTATTTACTATTACCTCACTTTCAGGAGGAGAAAGCAGGTACTAAGAGGTTAAAAAGGTTGTACAAGAGAAACAGTAGGAGAAAGTGGAATTTTTTTACCCCAGGCAATGGTCCACCTTGACTAGGGTACAAACCAAGAAGTTTGCAAAAAAGGCGGGGGGGGGGGGGAGCCACTGCCTGAGGCAGGAGGCTAAATATGGCACACAGGAATTTCAGGGGGGATGGGGAAGGGTCTCTTCCACAGAGGGGTTAAAAGTGGATAGAAGAGCTCTCAAAAAATCAAGAAGGTAAATATTCTGTGTGTGTGTGTGTGTGTGTGTGTGTGTGTGTGTATTTTACATGCATGGACAGGAACAAGCATGAAGGCTAATGAACAGCCTCATAGGAGCTCCTCAGGGGTCGTCTACCTTTATTTCGAGACAAAGAGTCTCTCACTGACCAGCCAGGAATTGACCAACCAGGCTAGGGTGGATGGCCAGTGAGCCCAAAGTATTCACTTATTTTCAGGTCCCCAACCCTGAGCTTACAAGGACACATTGCCATGACAGGATTTAAAAAAAAAAAAAAAAAAACCTCCATGGGTTCTGGAAATCCAAGGCAGGTCTTGTGCTTGCATTTTAATAACTCAGATATCGCTCCAGCCACCAATAATTTTAAAAGATGAAAATACAATCCTATGACGTCAGTGCCAACACAGTGTCTGCTCAGACGGTAGCTGGTGTTAGCATTGTGGCCTTTGCTTTTTCATGAAGAACCACGGGTGGATGCTGTACAGCGATCCCACAGCCTGCACACACAGCATTTGAGAGCTCCTCTACCCCAGCCTGTACAGGAACACCATTTAACAGAGAGCCTGAACTTCTAACAGGAGCAAATAGGAAAGAGAAACTTAATACTTCACCAAACCAGTCTGGCAAGGCGGAGAGAATACTGGGAAGGAGAGGGAGGGCCTCAAGTTCTAGAAGGCAGAATTCTCAGTGGGTGGCAGGTGTTTTCCCCCAACGTACTTCACAATGCCAGAAATTAGCAGTGGCTTTGTTCACTGGAATATGAAGTCCTAGGCCAAGTCCTTGAACGATGAATTCCTCAGCAAGAAAATTAAAAAGGTTCAAAGGCCGTTCTCAATGTGCGATAAAATTGGTAGTTTTAAACACAGCCATTCTGAGGTTTATCTTTCCCTGAGACACTTAATTCACACTCCCTGAACAATGTTCTGTGAAATAAATATAATTTACTGAATCATATCCCATAAATGATTAAATGATGGGTTACACCGTTAACGCTGACTATTAAGTTTCAGGCACCCTCGCCAACAGAAATAATGAGCGGACTGCCTCCACTCTAAAAACAGGTNTGTTCCAAGAGGCTGTCTGAGTCGGTCTCCAGAGTTCAAGGCGTACTGTCTTCCTCTACCATCAACAACTGACCAGGGGTGGGCAGCCAGGGTAGAGCACAAAAGATTACACAAGGTGTGCAGAGGCCTCTCTGGCTGAAGTCAAGGCGTGCAGTCTCTGGTCTGGGGGCCCCATGGGCTACAGCCCCGTCCGTAATTGGCATGACATGACACCTTAACCCCTAGTAAGAGGTGCTTGAGCAAGAGGCTGGGAAGAGACTGAGGCAGAATGAGGGGCCAAGGGGCTTAGACAAAGGAGGAGCAGAGGACTCGGACTCCGCCCACTCCGTGGTTGTTCCTTCCCTGGCCCCTGTGATGTAGGGGTGGTGCTCTTGTTTCACAGATATGAGGTGGAAAGTCTGGGTCATGGTTTTTGAAAATCTCCACACAGGAAGATGTGAGCTCACTTGCTCCCATTTCCTCATGTGGAAACACATGCAGTGAGCTCTGGTGGTTTTTCTCAGGATGACATTACCTGGGTCTGACACATACAGCCTGTGCTATCAACAAATTAACCTGCAACCCACTGAAACACTCTTCCTTTTTCGGTGCAAATGTTAACACACACATTACACATCTTTAGATGTCATTACACAATATAATACATACTAATCAGTTATACTTGATACATATATAGGCATGATATATATAATACATAAATACGCACAGAGTGACATCTATTTGTGTACGGGAAGCTATAGCAAAGCCATTCATGTCACTCTGCATAGGGGTGGCCCATGTGCAGATCTGAAAACCAGGTCACTCAGAACCAGCTGTATCTACTGGGTGTAAGGCAAGAGATGCCTGAGCACACAGACCCTCTGGTACGCCTCACTTCACTGTATCATTGATGGCCATTTCAAGTTACCCAACCCCCGCTTGGACACCTCCACAGCCCCTGGCTTACTGGAACTTCAAAGGCCTCCTGGGTGTCGTCCAGCATCTGAATTTTGACGGTCATAAGTTTTCCTGAAGGTGTGGGCGGTGGTTTCTGTCCTCGTTCCAAGGTGCTGATCCCCGAGTTCTCTGGGGCCCCCAGACGTGACGCTGGGGTGGGCTTCTGCTCTATTTCTCCCATGATGAGAGTAGCTTATAGAATATCTGCAGGAAATGATGAGAGGGAAAGTTATCAGAAGGGGCTTTTCTCGCAGTGTTTTCTCCTTGCTGAGTCTCCCCAAACTGCAGCAGCTAGGTAAGGGAGGCCGCCTCACACCCACCACACAGCCACCTCAGGTATATCCGCCTGAAATGTCACATTTACACATTCAAGCCTTTCTGCATGCTGTCCACTTGCATTTTTTGCATGCTGTATATTTTATTCTAGTTCCATGATCGGTCGGCTCTTAATTATTCACACTATAGACTCAGCTGTGTTCCTCTCTATTATTCGGTATCTCCAATAACCAGGCTCCGCTTTCCACACCTTTAAAGTCGAGTGGGAAGACGAAAACGGGACCTGGGCTCTATCATTAAAACCCACTAATTATCCTGTAGGGACTTGGTCACATAGTAAAGAATGTGGTCATTCTAAAGATGAGAGGGTAACACACACTGAGGCTCTCCAGCTGATCCTCTGAGGAAATAAAATAAACACAGAGAGACGCACTAGACAGTGAGCCTGCTGGGGCTTGGCTCTCCAGTCCTGAAGTTCATTTTGATGATGAGAACTCCGCCCTTCACTTCTTTCTTGCCACTCAAACCTCCAACTGGCGCCCTTCCCCAAGAAGTCACTGTGCACACTGTAACTCTCAACAAAGGTGTGTTCCTAAAAATAAACCATCCTCTTTCCTCCCATAAGAGCCCAACCGTCCCTCAGGAGGCCTCTGTACCCTCCTCCTGTGTGGTCTCAGAGAGGCTTAAACATTCTTCCTTCACCTGGAAAATTCTTGAACTGCTTTAAACATCAGTTCAAATGTCACTTCCTGGACATGGGGTACAGAGCTTGGGTGCTGCTGTCTATTCTGAGCTCATGGTTTGAGCCAAAGTCACTTCGTATGGCTGAGCCAGCCAGCCCTACCCCCACCCCCGTTCCCGATGGCACGAGGAACCCCCTAAAGAGGCTCTAATCTCAAGTGCTCTCTGTACTTCAGTACCTACTGGGGCCCAATTTAGCACAAAACAGAGTTCAAGATGGCTGCTGAATGACAGACAAGGCAGCAGGGCTTCAGGCCCTGTGTCACCAGAGCACACAGAAATGAAATGTCAACTCAAGACATAACAGTTAAGGGGGGTGGGGGAAGGTCTTCCATCTCAGAAGATGGGGAATTAAACTCTGGCTGCAAACCTTGGGAAGATTTGAGATGGTGTGGACCTAGAAGGATGGCTGTTGGTAAAGCACTCATCCCCAGCCAGGCCCATCCCCAGCACTGGAGAAGAACTGGGGGATCCTGGGACTCACAGACGAAGCACAAGCAGATCAGGGAACTGCAGGTATGTAGAGGGGGAGCTGCTGGAGAAAGAAAGGGAGGGGAGGGAAGAAGAGAGGGAGAAAGGGAGGGAGGGAGAGAGAGAAGAGGAGATAGGGAGGGATGGAAGGACAGAAGGGCAGTAAGAGGGAGGGAGCAACAGTGGGAGGGAGAGAGAGGGAAGAGGGAGGGAGGGACAGAGGGAGGGAAGAGAAAGGAAAGAGATGTTAAGTTGGAAGGAGAGAGTAAATCCAGGCTCAAGAGTTACAATGAATTTTGACAGCAGGCTATAATCTGACTATGGAGACCCTCTAAGCCTAGCTGAGAACAGTGTTTCCCGTTGGCAGCACTGAGCCACAGGAACAATAATAATGACACCACAGAAACACAACTTTAGAAAACTGAAGCCAGGCGTGGTGGTGCACGCCACTCGGGAGGCAGAGGCAGGTGGATTTCTGAGTTCAAGGCCAGCCTGGTCTACAAAGTGAGTTCCAGGACAGCCAGAGCTATACAGAGAAACCCTGTCTCAATAACCCACTCCCCCCCCCCCAAGAAAAAGAAAGAAAACTGAGCCAGAAGATGACAAATGTCATTGAAATAAGAGGGGGAGGGGGAGGGAGTCCAGCCTCAAAGCAACTGTAGCAACCCGTAGATGAGGTAGTGACTTGGACTCAGATGTGGAAATAGAAGTCTGCAGGACACAAAGTAACCCAGTGTTGCATGTGGCTAGCTGCCGGGAGAGCAGGTGAGGTTGGAATGATGGGAAACAGGAAGTCAGGTCAAGAGGCAGGCAGAGGAACTGGGGGAGCCTGTCCCAGGTTTCTATGGAGGTGGGGATGGACACAGGCTTTGGGTACCGAGTCTGCCTTGCTGTACAAGTAAAAGTCATGGGTGTGGACAGAGAGGGTGATTGTGGCACCCTAAAGTAAAAGACTACCTTATCCCATCACAAGGGTCAGTGGAGGACAAGAAATCATGAAGAATGGAGAGTACAGAGACAGTGACGGAGTCAGCCAAGGAGGGGACATTGTAGGATCACAAGGTAGCAGGTGTGGGTCTGGGGCTGCATCTGATGCCTCTCCAACAAGCTGCACACTCCAGCCCTGGTCCTTGGGAACAGCCAGTTGGCTTATAAGCCTCATTCTAGAAGGTTCCCTCCCCAGCTTATTTTGCTGTTTCTGAGGGGCAAGAAGTTTCCCAAGAACGTTGTCCCTTCACAGTAAAACGCGTCATGCTCTCACAACAGGCATGAAGTGATCCAAAGACACCAGACCAGACCGCAGTGCCCCATCTGCAGTCGGCACCCCTGACTCTGATCACTAGGCTCTCAACGCCACGTCCAGAAATCCAGCTGCATCATCCTATACTGAAACATGTGTGGGGCTGCTATTCGTTTTTAAAATACCCTGACAGGCTGGCCCCATGACAGGGCAATGTCTGCGACAGACAGACAGCTTTCTCAGTGGGAGCTGCCCATGCCTTCCCACACATCCACTGAAGATTAGGCTCAGTTACCTGGAATCTTTCTAACCTCTGCCACAGATAAACATTCACCAAGCTCCTACTTCAACCCGCTTGGTTGGGCGGTCTAGTGGCACACCTCATGGCATCGAGAGACAAGACTAGACTGTTCACCTACAATTCTAAGCAGGGCCTTCTGGGGAGAAGAGAGAGCACCCACGTGAGCTCCATGAGTCAGGCGTAGCTGCTGATACTTCCACTATGAAGTCAACTGGTCTCAAAAATCCTCTCCACAAACTGTGCACAACGACTTCCACAGGTGTGTTATTTGACATCTTGTTAAAAAATAGTGCAATGTTCAAAGCAGATCACATTTGCCTCCTCTTCGTGTGTGTGTGTGTGTGTGTGTGTGTGTGTATGCGCGCGCGCATGTGCGCGCACTTGCGTGCTCATGAGCAGATGCCAGGCAGGTAGAAAGGGAGACCTATTCTCCCACATCACTCCACACCCAACCACGATGCTGGAGTTAGAACCATGCCCTCCCATCCTCCAAAGCCCCCCACCTCCAGCTTCCTACAGCTCCAGCCGTCTCAGCCCTACCAGCCCTCAACAGACACGGGCTTTGTCTTCCTTCCCAAGAGCCTCAGCCGTATGTCCACTCTCCTAGCCCCTTGGTCTCTAAATCCCCATGAGTCAGTGACTAGCAGACCTGGTATCTTGCCTTCCTTTCTCCACAGTCCTCAATGGCCCCAATTCCCGTATTACTTCCGAGTACCGTCATTTCCCAAAGGATGTGACACTTGCTTTCTTACGTGCTAGTGTGGATAGTTGCTGAATTCACATGTTGAATTCACATGTAAACCCAGCCACAAGCTCCGAGTGACACCGCCTAAGCAAGCTCGGGGAACATCACAGGAATGCTGGCAAGTCATGAACCAAGAACCATAACTGATGCTTGACATCCAAACAGAGATGCACACAATCCGGCAGTGCTGACTCCTGGGTAAACACGCCTAACTGACCCCAATCCCACCTGTGCCTCAGCACTGACCTGGGCTCGTTCACCTCTGCTGATCCTTAGCCCCCTGGAAGCCCTAGGACCAGTCAACAAGTCACCAGTGCCGCAGGCATTCCACACCTACATAGGCAGCTTACAAAGCAACTTTAGTCTTCCCATTCCTCGAGACGTTACTTCAGCTGAATAAAGGAACACGCTTTCTATCTGGCAGAAAAATGAAGACAGATTAGGGTTGTCGGGTCACAGTATCCCTGCTTAAAGAGTTACCCTTGGAATTTACCCAAAAGCAATAAGGAGCTCAACACAAAAATGCACACCCCTTCCCTGAGATGAGAAGACATCTGGGCTCCCAAGGGGTGGCCAGACTCAAGTAAAGATCAGACAGAGGAGATGTGAGCTCAGACCAATCTAAAGTCTAGTTCTCCAAGACACACAGAGCACCCCTGGCTACAAACCAGCAGTGACGTTCTCAGAACGACCGGGGCAGATGTGTCAAACAGCAGACCATATGGAGGGGAACACCTGATGCAGAGGCCAGGGGCGAAGCAGAGTCTGCAGGATAAACGTGACCAGCTTCACCTACGTCTCTGTAAGGCACACACCAGTCGTCATAAGAACCCATACGAGCAGGGAAGCGCCCTGTCAGTCACCTGGGAGAGACTCCTGCAAATAGCTAGCTAATAAACAAACAAACAAACAAACAACCTCCTCTAACAACCAAGGTGGATGCTGATAAGATGCTGTGAAGACCAAGCAAACAAAGGGCAGGGCTGTGCATACCTACAATTCCACTCTTGGGAACCTGAAGCAAGAGCAGAAGTCTGAAGGACTAGGCCACAGGGCAAGACAATATCCCAAAGTGACAAAAACAAAAAGCACACCAAACTGCAGGATGTCGCCAATAGCAGAAACATCACGAGCTACAGATTAAAATTTTGCCCAACGTGTAACCTCACCGTGGGGGAGGTAGAGGCAATGACAGATGGGCAGAGGAGCAGAGAAAGGCAGAGGGACAGAGGGGCAGAAAGGCAGAGGGACAGAGGGGCAGAAAGGCAGAGGGACAGAGGGGCAGAAAGGCAGAGGGACAGAGGGGCAGA
>NC_034597.1:108065464-108086109 GCF_900095145.1 Mus pahari | reverse complement strand
AGGCAGAGGCAGAGAGGCAGAGGCAGAGGCAGAGAGGCAGAGGCAGAGGCAGAGGCAGAGAGGCAGAGGCAGAGAGGCAGAGGCAGAGGCAGAGGCAGAGGCAGAAAGGCCTGCAGTTCAAGACAGCTCCTCCTGCTAAACTGCCCAAACACGGGGCCATAAATTCACAAAACTTGATAAAATGAATGAACCCATAAACGAAAGCGTATGTGGGCCCAGAAGAGACCTAGGGCATCGGCAGGAAATAGTACAGAGGCACTAGGGTGATAAAAAGAAGAAAAAAATTCCCAATCCAAATCTGAAACCTCCCTACATCTAAACTTTTTTTTTAGACAGTGTCTCACTCAGTAACTCTGGCTGCCCTAGATCTTGCTATGTAAACCAGCTGGCTACACAGAGCTCTGCCTGCCTCTGCTTCCCAGTGCTGGGATTAAAGGCTTGCCCCAACATACCTGGCCCACATCCAAAACTTTCTTGAGCCCCAATATAATGTCCCAAATGGAAAATTCTACACCTGACCCAGTTTGACAGACTGAAAACATTTGGGCTAGCTTCATAAGACAGAAAGACAAACAACCCTATGTTTGGCCCATAGGGTCTCATTCCCAAATATTCCAATATCTAAACGATATTGAGGTCTGGGAGAAAATGTCTCCAGCCAGCATCAGGAAGATGTGAGCCAAATGGAAAATGGCCAAAAGGAGCTGCTTACTGGTGCAAGCGTACACTTACAGAAAAGTGGCTAAGAAACGTGTAAGGGCTAAAGGGGGTAGGAGGTTAGTTACAAAAGACAGAGAACATCATCTGTGTGGCCCTGAAGACTTGGAAAGGGAAAACAGACAAAACAGAAGAAGGAAAAAACAGAGAAAGGGAGAAAGAACAAAAAGAAGTTGTTTAGTGCAGGATTTAGAAAAACATTCCAGAAACTAAAGATAAGCCGGGCAGTGGTGGCGCACGCCTTTAATCCCAGCACTTGGGAGGCAGAGGCAGGCAGATTTCTGAGTTCCAAGGCCAGCCTGGTCTACGGAGTGAGTTCCAGGATAGCCAGGGCTACACAGAGAAACCCTGTCTCGAAAAACAAAAACAACCCAAGTTCTTATAATTAAAAAAAGCACACTGGGGATGCAGAAAATGCCGCCAAGCTTAAGGACCTGAGTTCAGTCCCCGGGACCCACTTTGCAAAGCATGACACGGCACATCTGTGCCGACGACACTCAAACACTCAACCAAACGGATACAACAGAAAGTTTAAAAAATTCTTTTTAAAGGCGTTATCACATCCTACTAGTAAATAAACCACTACCAAGCCACTTCATGGGTCTTCCAAAATGAAAAGACAAATGCCAAAATATTCCCAAACATTCGAAGAATCAAAACATTAAGCCAGGCAAAGATTCACCCAAACATAAACAGCCAGATGTGTTAAATGGGTGAGAATTCTGGGAATATGACTTGGAGTCCCTTAAAAGAAACTACTTGAAGATAAACCAGGAAAACTAGAAGTATTCAGACAACAACAAAAAAATAGCTAATTCAAAAGTTATTTCTACTCTAGAGAAAGGCTAAACAACTGCAGTGGCTGCAAGATATCATAACTCCTGCAAACATAAAAATAGTAAGACCAAACACTTGTCAGGGAAAGGAGAAAGCACATAGCTGAAATGCCCTGTTTCAAACTGCAACAGGCTCTGTCCAGAGATGTACACTTGCTAGGCATACCCGCTACAGACATGGTTCATATCCACTAGAATGGCTGCTAAAGACAATGATAAATATCATCAATAGTGTAAAGAAACAGGAACTTCCCTAGACTGCCAGTGGCCAATGGGAATAAAAATAGAGCAGTATGAAGAACATTTTGGAAGCTTTCTAAAAGTTTGATCAAAAATTTAGCATCCAACCCATTAAACCCTTGCCCCAATAACTAAGAAAATTTACACCTAGGGCATTGCCCCAAGTCAAATGGAAAAATAATGAATGGATGGATGGATGGACGGATGGGTGGGTGGATGGACAGACAGATGGTGGATACATGGACAGATAGGTGGATGGACAGATGGTTGGGTAGATGGACAAGCAGATGGACAAATGAAAGATGGGTAGATGGATAGATGGACAGATGGATGGATGGATGGACAGACAGACAAATGGATGGATGGATGGATGGATGGACAGATGGACAGACATGAGCAGATGGATGGATGCATGGACAGATGGGTGGACAGATGGACACATGGATGGGTGGGTGGATGTACAGGCAGATAGATGTATGGACCCAAATGTCCTTTGGCTATCTCAGTACAGAAACAAAAATGTGGCAGATCCACACAAGGGATCATATTCAGCACCAAGAATATCAGTGTTAATACATAGGATGATGTGGATGAATCCCTCCCAATCAAAAAATGTATTATAACATGAAAGAAGTCAGAGGCAAATAACTATGCATATATGGCTCTATTTTCCTACTAAAAACAAAGGCGGTGAGGTTACACACCCACGTGCACAAACACAACCACGCATCACAAGAACTCCAGCATAGGCCTCCGTGCTGGCTACCTCGAGGTTCCTGCAGATAGCTAGTTCACAGTCCATACTGTTGGGATAAGAACCCCAGTAGCATACAAACAACCAAAAGAAACTTCGCAGGGCGATTTCGTTCTGCAAAAAACTATGCCCTGGAACCCCAAACCAGGCTTTGACGTGGGAGCATGACCTCACGGTGTGAAGAAGAGACTGGCTGACTGGCACAGTGGGAAAAGATGAGATTCAGAGAATATGGGCCTTTATCAGGCTCACTGCCTTTGGTAGAAGAAAAAGAAAATTCTCAGAATACTGAGAAAGAGTTTATTCCTAGGATAACTACTAAAAACAGGTTGCTAGGGCGAGGATGGGGAGCAAGGGTTGACCAAAAAGGGCACAGAGAGACTGGATCTTTTTAGAGCAACAGATAAGCCCTGCAAGGTAAAGGTCACAGAAAAGTTCTTTGAATTGTACATAAGGTCCAGGGTTAAGGGGTAGAGGAAGAGTGGAGGGGTGTGGACGGATATGTGATTCTGGTGGGGGTGGGGGATGTTCACCAGTTTTCTCATCACTATGACTCAATACCAGACTTGAGGCAATTTCAGGGAGCATTTATTTGGGCTCAGGGTTTGAGGGTACAGTCCATCCCAGCAGACGGCATGCAGGCAGCATCAGCTCCAGGTATCTGTGGTATCAGTGTGAGACTGCTTGCTCTTACTTAGCAGACCAGACACCAGAGAGACTGGAGGAGGAAGTCAGGCCCAGCTATGACATTCTAGTCCCACTCCTCAGCAAAGTCAGCGTCCGGCCAGTGCTGGCCAGTGCTAGCACAACCTTCCTCAACACTACCTGTCCGTAACCACAGCACTGGGTAGGAGACAGGGGTGGGGAGCCAAGAGCCAAGAAGACAAAATAGCAGGCCTCAGGTTCAGCCGCAGACCTTGCCTCAAAAACAAACAAACAAACTAAAACAAAAAATGGTATAGAGTATCGTTTCTAAATCTGAAAACACAGATGTGTACATTAGTGCTCATAACAGTAGCAAGATTACTGTTACAAAGTAGCAAAAACTATTTTTATGGTTGAGGGTCACTACAACATGAGGAAATGGGCCTTGCAGTATTGGCAAGGTTGAAAATCACTGATCTCGAGCAATAGAGGAAGACACTGGAGTCCCACTGGAACCTTCACATGAACACACATCTCTGCCTCTCTGCCTCTCTGCCTCTCCCTCTCCCTCTCTCTCATACACACACACACACACACACACACACACACACACACACAGGACCCAGAGCCAGGCCCGTGAGATGGTTTATCAGGTAAGCATGCTTTGCTCACAAGCCTGACAAACTGCCTCATCCAAGACACCCACATGATAGAAGAGCGCTGACTCCTGAAAACTGTCCTGTGACCCCACAAGTTAATAAAAGCAATAAAAACTCATTTTTGCACAATTATACCCCACCTATTTGTTGCCTACTAGGGTGTAAGCAGGTCATTTTCCCTCTCCTTGTCCTGCTGAGGATTCCAGCCCTATCAAGAGCATAAATCTAATGAAATGTAGTCAGTGCAAAGGGACACCTCGCCACCAAGACCGGTGACAAAGAATCACTGTGTGCACAACAGTATTCCCCTTCCGGTTTTCAATGTAAGCTGCTTAAAAGTACCAGCTTATGAAAAAAAAGCACCCCACACCCCAAATTGTTATTCACAGGTGAGACCCCGGAAGAAGACAGGCAGGAGCAGACCCTGCCACCTGGAGTCCCTGGGACATTTCCCAATGCCACAGATGCAGAGCCAAGGAGTGGGCATGTGCCCTACTGTGGGGACAAAAGTCAGGGATGTCAAACACCTGGAGCACAAAGGACACAGGGTGTGTGACCGGTCACCAACAGCTCTCTCCGTTCATCTGCTTTGCCCGCAGGAGCAGAAACTGCCAGGACAAAGACACCTTGTGTTCCTGGCCCCTGCCGCCAGGCCCCAGGAGAAGAGAGGACAGAGACAAACCAGACCTCTGCCTGCCAGAGGCAGCACCAAGGGAGCCACTGATGAGGGGGTTCTGAGAGGCTCAGCAGAAGCCTTCGCAGTGATATAGGTTGACTGGTTGATTTTTTTTTTTTTTTTTTTTTTTTTTTTTTGGGCAAAAGGGAGAGTTTTATGTCACCCAGGTGGTTGAAAGGGGTGGGTAGGGTAGCTCAGACCTGTTGATTGTCCACGACAGGGCCATCTCTCCTCAGCTTGGTGGTCTCTCCCCCAGGGAGGGGATAAAGAGCTAAGAAAATTGAACTCTAATCGGAGTCTCCGGTCTTCCTTGCCTACCATAGTAAACAGTAGATACATATAATGCGTTACAGTGTTTTAAGCCAGGCACGGGGTACACGCCTGTACCTCCCACACTCAGGAGACAGGAGCCCCACTATTCTTCAGTGTTCCACATGAGCTAAGTGCTCAACCCACTGGAACCCATGCAGTCGCTCCCCTCTCCTCACCTCCAGTTCTCTACCTCAGCCAGGACTCCACAATCTGTGTTTTAAGAAGTTTTTGAGCGTGCTGATGCAGACCCTACCCTGGGAATCACTGGGGGTTTTTTGTTTGTTTTAGTTTTTTTGGTTGTTGTTCTTTTGTCTTGAAATTCATTACCCAACTGACAATGACCTTGAACTCCTGATCTTCTGGCCTCTGTCTCTCAAACACCCCATGTGCTGTGCTGACAGGGATGTGCCACCTCAAGGGTGAGCTTGGAGCCACTGACGTCCGAGGTTCCAGGAGGTTCAGTGTGGACAAACTGCATAAGCCCACCATCATCATTAACAAAGCTACACAAACTGTCCACCTACCCAGGGGCTCATCTCTCTACCTGGGAAACTCCCACACACTGAATACAATGTGTTTCCAACAGCTCTTGGCAAGGAAAGGGGACAACTCCTGCCCATCAATTTTCAACTCACACTGTAGCTTCTCTCAACAAAGATGCCACCTTTGAGTATGTATGCCCCCACTGATCTGGGCGAGCATATTTCCTGCGATGACAAAACACAACTGGCAAACAAAAGCTCCTTTATCCCCATAGGAAATCAAGAAACCAGGACAGGGGGAAAATAACAATAACTCGACCTTTGATGACTGCCCGACGCGGATTCTGATTGTCAGCATTCCCTCAGCTCTTGTTTTTACCTCCAGGTAAGAAGGCCCGTATCCTAGTCTGATCAAACACCACGGCCCAGAGCAACCCAGGGACGAAAGAGTTCATTTCATCTTACAGATATGCGGCATCCATCATGAAGAGAAGTCAGGGCAGGAATCCAAGGCAGTACCCCGGGGGCAGGGACTGTCATAGAGACCAGGGAGGAATGTTGCCTACAGGCTTGCTCTCTGAGACCTAACCCTTCTTCTATGCCCCAGGACCACTGCCCAGGGGTGACACCTCCTGTGGCTGGACCAGCCCACATCAATCATTAATCAAGAAAGTGTTAGTTTGATGGAGGTTTCTCTTCTCAGATGACTCTAGAGTTGTGTCAACTTGACAGAACTAACCAGGACAGCCAGGGTGAAAAAGACATCAGGTGAAGGCAGACTCCTGTGAGGGAGCCACTGTCTGCCGGCCCCTTTCAGTGTCATAAGAACAGTACCCCAGAACTATAATCTGGGCACATTTCTTATGCCCTCCTTAATCACAGCCACTGGCCAAAGAGAGGTTCTTTTCCTAACCAGCACAGGCCTCCACACATCAGAGCCTGTAATTCCAGAGCCTGTGGAAAGTACCCAATCCCTGGCCCACTGTGAAGGCAAAACCTGTCACCACAGAGACAACTGCCCTATGTCTGAGGCATATTGTCACTCGATGTCACAATGATGGCGCTCATCACCATTCGCAGGCATTCGCAGGCACCTACACCACAGCAACTGCACTTTCCACTTTGAGGGATGGAAAACGGTGACTTTGCACCAGATGGCTCTATCCTTATGAAGGTGGAAGAGAGAGGGGCCACCACGAGAGAAAGCAGGGACTTTGAGATAACTGCTGGAGCCCACATGCTTACTCTAGATGGGGTTGCAGTCTTCAAATCCTCAAGCTTCAGACAGGCTGAAGAACTGGACCTGAACTGGACCTTAAAAACAGGGGAACAGGGTAGATATGGGGGTGCACTCCTGTAATACCAGAGCCTCAGAAGAGGTCACAGGGATGTTATGAATTGGAGGCCATCCTGGGATACATAGGGGATGCTATATTGGAAAGTAAAAAGGGAGAAAAACAATTTTTTTTAAAGTATCAGTGATGGCAGGTAGCCGGAGGAGGTCATACACAGATTTCTGTGTTCGACAGTCTTTATTAAGCAAGCACTGCAGTGCAGTGACAGTCCAGATGGTACATCCAGGTGAGCAGAGGCAAGGAAAGAAAAGGGGAGAAAGAGAGTGATGGATTGTATACGCTCCACCCAGGGAGTGGCACTACTAGGTGTATCCCTGTTGGAGTAGGTGTGGCCTTGTTGGAGTTGGTGTGTCACTGTGGGTATGGGCTTTAAGACCCTCATCCTAGCTGCCTGGAAGTCAGTATTCTACTAGTAGCCTTCAGATGAAGATGTAGAACTCTCAGCTCTTCCTGCACCATGCCTGCCTGGAAGCTGTCATGATATTGATGATATTGGACTGAACCTCTGAACCTGTAAGCCAGCCCCAATTTAATGCTGTCCTTACAAGAATTGCCTTGGTCATGGTGTCTCTTCACAGCAGTAAAGCCCTGACAAAGACAGAGAGGCAAGTGAGACCCATTTGGAACTGAGGACAAAGATGTGTTCCCTCCCAGCAGCTGAAAGATGGAGGCAGCAGGCAGACATGGACACCAGCATCTTGCTCTATACTTAATAACGAGACATATTTTTCACAGCAGTTGTCTGGGAAGACTTAACAGTTGGGAGAATCTTCCCATACACCCTCTCTCTTCATATGGCGTCACATCTATTCGCATCATTTGTGAGAGTGGTACTCCCGTGACAGGTGACGGATGGACCCATGTGATTATTATAACTCAGGTGTGTCACTTACCTTGGGGTCTTGTGTTTATGCCACAGATGACACAGGTTTGACAACTGTACAACAGCCACCACTGCAGTGACATTCAGAGGACTATGCCCAAATATCTGCACTCCATTTACTGACCCCCCTTCCCCAGTCTTGACCCATACCACTGCTCTGTGTCTATCTCCAGATCAGCATGAATCAGAATCATACAGTGCTCAACTGCTGTGAAGAGACACCACAACCAAGGCAAGTCTGAGAAACGAAGGCATTTAATTAGGATCCGCTTACAGTTTCAGAGGCTTAGTCTATTATCCTCATGGTGGGAGCATAGCTTGCACACAGGCAGGCATGATGATGGAGAAGCAGCAGAGAGCTTTATATTCTAACCCTCAGGCAGCAGGCAGAGAGCCTGGTGGGGGCTTTTGAAACCTCAAATTTTTCCTCCAGTGACACACCTCCTCCAACAAGGCTGCATCTAACCTTTTCCAAACTGTTCACCTGGCATGCAAATATATGAGCCTATGGGGCGGCTGTCATTCAAACCACCACAGGGACCTTTTACCTAAGCCTCATGTTTTTAAGGTATATGTGACTGAACAGCTTCTTCCTTTACATTGCTGAGTAATACTCCACTGTATGGGCGTACCACAGCCTGTTTCACCATCCTTCTGCTGGAGGATGTCATGGCTGCTTCCAGGTTTTGGGTTATTTTGAGAACCTTTCCAGTCAAAGAAGTGGAAGGAAGCAGATGTTACCTCCAAGAAAGCAGAATCAACTTGAGGTTGGAAATGACAGACCAAGCCTCAGGGTCCAGGGTAGATAGTTACTATCAGTTCTAGCTCTGGCCAGCTCATATCTGGCTCCCAGCAGGTTATTTAACTGTCTTGACTTGTCAGGTAATTAAGCTTATCTCAGAGGCCCCAGAAGATAATGTGTCTCTTTCAGTTCGTGGGAAAATGGAAGGCTTAGTAACTAACTACATGTGTCTAGAATAAACAACAACAAAGAAGCATTCTAGCTATTTCCTTTAATAAGCCACAAAGCAACATTTGTTACTAAACCAAGCCAACATAGTCCCGGTAGCCTTATTATTTAATAAATAAGTATTCAATGAAAACTTTACATACCGTTTATGATCTCTAAGGCTCTCAGCTGAGGTTTCACACTCTCTAGAAATGAATACTTAAGAAATCAATGTCCGGGTTGCTAGCTGGTGCCTGCCTAGCACACAAGAACCAGAGTCCACCCAAGTGCCACATAAAACAGATGTAATGGACTAAGGCTAGAATCTCAGCACAGGAGCAGTGGAGTCAGGAGGGATGTTAATTCAAGGTCATCCTCCTCAACTACATAGCAGATTCAAGGCCAACCTCAGCAACGAAAAATATTACCTCAAAATGAATAAATAATAGAATATACAAATAAACAGAAAATTAATGCCCTAACCGAAATATTTCTATATCTCTGTCCTATTCATAAAACAAACAAAAAGCCACTTGCCTAGAGCTTGCTAAGTCCACAAAGTATAAATGAGAGCCCTCCCTACCCTCATTTAGTCTATGAAGCCATTAAGGACAGACTACTCCATTCCCCAACTTCATTCTTATTTGAATAACCAAGTAGGCTATATTACCATAATCCAAATGACACAATAAAACACAAGTGTAAAGGGTATTGTGCCCTTCCTTTAGAATCAATGATTAATTACAATAGTGAAATGTCAAGGAAAATATATATAATAAGAAAGTCAAGCCCCTTGTGAAATAATGAGGAAGTTTAAATGTCAGCCTGGTTGACACATAAGGCATTCGATCAAACACTGTTGTCCGTGTTAAAAATTAATGATTAGGAAAGGCACACTGTCGCTGTAACCTGCTTCAAGGGAGAAGCAAATGTTGCACTGTTCACCCAACTGAAGTCACCCTGTAAAACAGAGATCAACAGCCCGGCAGCCTGGCTCAGCCCTGGTCACGACCATCTAGAATATTCCTAGTAAGTTAACTTAATCTTCCCTAGAGTGTGTGCGGGGCTGTCTTCGTCAGCTAATGAAGAGAGACCATGACCATGGCAACCTTTATAAAGGAAAGCATTTCACTGAGGCTGGCTTACAGTTTCAGAGCCTGAGTCCATTCTCATTATGGCGGGAAGCACAGTGGCATACAGGCAGACAGAGTGCTGGAGAGGTAGCTGAGAGTTCTACATCCAGATCAACCAGCAGCAGGGAGAGAGCGGTCCTGGGCCTGGCTTGAGCATCTGAGACATCAAAGCCCACCCCCTGTGACACACTTCCTCTAACAAGGCCACACATCCTAATAGTGGGGGTATACCATTTTAACTTAGCCAGCACTTATGTTGTACCATCTACATCACGTATGGTCCTAGGAGCTTTCTACGTCCCCAGATCCTCACGTCCTCCACTGGGTGTCTGTGTGACAGGTGAGTAAAGCAGCAGACATTAAGACAAACCAACAAACCCTGTGGGCAAGTAGCAGCCAGAGAATGAGATCCAGATAGGCTGATACCCAAGTGCTCAGCCGCAACCACTGCCCGTGCGGGATGACAGCTCCAGGGACATTAGGATGCCATCACACAGCCTCTCACACAAGTGACAATCGAGCTGGTGCAACAGAACCCATGAAGAAGACTGCCGCAGGAATCTCTCCTGGGGAGATTTGAACAAGTGCCTACTCACCAACGACGAGGCAAACTACCGCCCCACCAGAATCCAACCAGTGAGCTTAATGGTCTTAGAGGACAGTGGGTGACTGCAAAGCAGCCACGCCCACCAGAGAGTCTCACTGCAGAATGGATGATAGCTGTGTAGATGGAGTCCCCCCTTCAGTGAGATCAGCCACACCCTGGCAACTCCCTGGGCCATGAGGCCATGTGCAACACGGACACAATTGCATACAGCCAGGAGACAGGTGCAGGCAGGAGTGGCTGGAATCTCAGGTGAGGGACTGATGACCCTCTATGCCTCCTTTTCCTATAAGGAAACATCACCTGGAAGGTTTTGAGGGTCTCTTTGCAGTAGACACAGCTACTATGATGAAGATGGTAATTCAGGATGTTGTGTGTTCTACAAACAGATACCAATGGGAGAAACCCACCAATTGTCTTTTTTCATTTTTCTTTTCTATCTTTCTTTTCTTTTTTCTTTTTCTTTTTCCCCCTGAGTGAATATTAGACTCACCCAGTGTTTGGTAAGCCATTTCTATGTCTAAACTAGGAGTTTTCCAAAGCATTCCACTGGCCTTCTACGCTGAGCCATGGAAACCGCTCAGCCATCACTTTGAAAGGCCCTCCTGAGCCTGGGGTAGACATTAGACAATGCACAGGCAGTCATTGTCCCTCTGGAATTCACTGCTGCATGCTTCAGGACATACTCAGAGGCAGTAGACACTGTACAGATAATGTCCAGAGACACCAAGACAATGCGTCCTTCCCAAAGCCAAACTAGGTGCCCACACAACATGCTACTGGGCTAACACAGAGACAAACTGAACCTCACCTTCTGCCCTGTGCCACGAAAGAGACAGGCAGACAGGACAATGGGTGTGGGGACAGGATAAAAGAACCAGCTGGCATCTGTGGAGACAAGCCCAGCGCCCAATCCTGTGGCTGACAAAGCCCTTCATAGACCACTTACACATTACTTAATAGTCCAGGTCTACATGGTGACTCCAGGCAGGTGCTTGCAAAAGAGAATGTATCTGAGAGCATCCCTGGCAAGGAAGGCCAAAGAAACTGGTCAAATGCCCAGCTGTTCTACCCTTCGGTAGCAGGCTTCCCTGGACAGGAACCACAGACTCCAGTCTCCATCCAGGGCCCCTGTGGCTTATGAAGTAGCATCAGAGTCAGGAAGGAACCAGGCATTGTGTGACCTTTTCCTAGGAGATGTGCACAAACATCTACTCCTCATGACAGACCAGAGACACAATTCTACCTAGATGCAAAATGGTGAACCAGTGAACTCACTTACAAAGCAGGGTAAGGGCTTGCTGATAGGAACTTGGAGGAGCCAAAAGCGGGTGCATCACAGAGAAGCCTCACACAGGATGGGTGATGATGACTTCCCTTAGATGCATAGATGGAGTCTTCCCTCTGTTAACCTCCCACATGCTATTTGCTAGCATGTCCCAGAAGCCATGCGATCACGTGGTTTGGGCAGAATGACTTACAGCTGGAAGGACAACGTAGAAAAGAGTTAAGGGACTTTCAGGTGTAGGACTGATGATCCTTCCCACCCAGTTTTGAGATCAAACATTGACAGGCCAGATCCTAAATTGTAAACATGCACAGCTGTCCTGCTGACGATGGTGACTCTTGTTATCCTCAGAGGACAACCCAGGCATGATGGCAAACGTGTGACTAATCCAGCACTCAGGAGGCTGAGGCAGGAGGTTGGCTCTAAATTCAAGTAAGTTCCAGCCCAGCCTTGGCTACAAAGTAACACTCTGTAACAAACAAGCAAGCAATGGCATGGCCATGCTACAAGTCACTTTACAAAACTCCAACACAATCAGGACAGCAAGGAAGGGTGGAGGAGATAAGTCAGCAGACGGGAATGAAGAACAAGGAAAATGCATGCGCTTCCTTAAATCACACTCCTGATTTTCAAGTAATAACTTGAAATTTCAACACAAATAATTACCTACACAGCAGCCCTATGCATGTGTTAGACACTCTCAGATCGTGCAGACAGAAATAGGAAGACAAAACCTGAGTAACTATTTGCAAATGAGACTACCCTGTCTTAGAGAAAAACCATCGCTTGAAAAAGAATTCTTTTCCAACACGGCACTTTAATTGATTCATTGGGGATTTCTCATCGTACATCCTTCTCATAGTCACTTCCCAGTCCTTCCCTGTGCTCACACCAACAACAATAAAAAATAAAGTCCAATTTGTGTATCATCAATGGCCCAGCCCCTAGATGAAGCTGAGCCCTCCTCTCCCCCCACATCCCTGCTGGAGGTCATCTACTATGGAGGGCGGCACAGCATCCTACCACAGTTTTTAATGTTAAGTTCTCTCCAATTGCTTCCTGTCTAGGCTGTTACCATTTGGGCCTGGGAGACCAGGGAGTTCCGGGGAAGGGAAGGGTTTTCTCAGAAGTCTTCCATGTCCATACTGAATGAAAAGTTTTAAAAAATGAAGTCACTATGAATATTTCAGTTGGGCATGGTGACTCATGCCTGTAAATTTGGCACTTGAGAGGCTGAGATTTTTTAAAAGGGTTGCATCAAATTTGAAGCCAACCTGGGCTACACAATGAGCTCCAGGCCAGCCTGATCTAAAGAGTAATTCTGTGTCTCAACCACAAAGGAAAATTTCCCACTGAAATGTTCTCCTACCAAACCCTCACTGCAGTAAACAACGTTCCTCCACATCAGCGTAAGAGCAAAGAACAAGGCCATTAGAGTCCTGAAGACCACAGAGAAAATACAAAACCAAAACCAAGAGTAAGCAGAAATTAAACAACAGAAGAATTTATAATCTGTTACAGAAAATATGAATAGTCTAAAAGGAAAGACATAAGAAAACAATTATACAATTTTCCTCTCATCTGAGTCTATGTAAATTAATACTCCTGAGAATTGTTTCAAACTTCCAAAGTTTCAGATAAACAATCTTTAAAAAAATTGATGTGTTCCAAACTCTTGATCCTTGAGCCCAAGCAGAACAAAAGTACATTGAAAGATCGTATAAAGTCCTCCTTGACCCTTGACCCTTGACCCAGTAGAGTAGAGCCAGGTGCATGAGGACCGCATGGAGTCAGCCTGGGCTACAATAGTGAGTCTTGTCTCAAAAACTGAAGAGATAAAAAAAAAAAAAATTCCTACCAAAGCAACAGAAAACACTCAAAAGGAGTATCCGCGGTGAAAAGGCTGGACTGGGAGTGGGGAGCTACACGTGTATGTGGGCATGCACATCTATACATATGCATGTTGAGGTACATATGGAGCATCTTCCTCTACTGCTCTCAATTTATTCCCTGAAGATCTCTATAGTTCTATAGTTATTGAGGCCATTATTTTAAAAATGACTAGCATAGGTTTTATTCTATTAAACGTTTAAATTGTGATTAATAATTATCTTTATCAATGCCAGCAATCAATTGTAGATAATTAGCAATTTAAGGAAGTCACAGGTAAGTGAAGAGACAAAGGAACCAAGATGGTCCCTCTAACCACGATCTCAATTAATATGCAAATTTGCTGCAACACACACACACACACACACACACACACACACTGCTCATGGAGCAGTAGGAAACAGTAAAGAAAGAAAACCCATTCAGGAAACACTCAGGCAGTGTGACTAAAGAACATATTAATTTCAAAGTGTTTCATAAATGAGAATGTGCTAAGGGGCTTATTCAAATAGATTTTTTTTTTTTTTTTTTGGACTTAGAAATGGAAGCAATGATCACCACTTCGTTAGGAACAGGTCAGCTTCAGTGTGCCTCCATCTCTCACAGGTTTCTAGGCTGGGAGAACCTGGGTATGGATGCATCTCAGAGAGCACTGAGACCGTACCAGCAGGAGCCAGAGAGAGGGTGTGCCCCAAGGAAGGGCATTGTCCTAAACTCGGACCCTCAAAAAAGCCTCCAGTCCTGTAACATCAGATCTCTGACCAGCTGTTTCACTGACGGCTGCCATAGCAAGCAGATCAAAATTTTGGATGACAAATCATGAACACAGAACACCAGGGGGAAATGAAACAGGGATACACCAAGCCCCACACAGAACATCTTTCTGTAGGCTCTGATTCCACCCACTCTGACAGGTCGCTCCAAATAAAGGAGGCAGCTGGCTGCTCCCACTGGCACACACTTCTGTGAGGGGAAATAAACACAGAGTCTATTTCCTCGTGACTCAGCAGCCATAATTATCAGAAGACAGGAGTTAGCTGTTCATTTTACTTGTTGTGAAAAGACTGCTGAGCCCTGATACAGACACACACACACACACACACACACACACACACAAATGCCTGTATATGTATATGCTCACTCACATACACATACATACTCATGCATACAAGTGCATAAATGTATTCACACACAGGCATGAACACAGGCACAGAAACAGACACATGCACACAGGCACATAAATGTACTCACACATAGCCACAGATACATATGCACATAAATGTATGCACACATGTTTTCACACACATGTACCCATATGCACACACACACACACACATACACACAGGCCACTTGTAGCTTAGGTAAAGTACTGGACAAATATAGTAATCTCATAAAATCTATCTCGCTTGATAAAAACAGAATGGTGGCTCACACCTGCAATTCCAGGGGAAAGTAGGGAGAGGAAGAAGTGTTCCATGTCCAAGGCTAGCCTGGGATACACAAGTGAGCTACAGGGTAGCTTGGGATGTACAGTGAGTTACAGGCCAATCTGGTCTACAATATGTGACCCTATCTTAAAAACAAACAAAAGATAAAGTTTAAGACTAGATAGAAACTTTTAATTACTAGTTAAAGTTGGGCTTTTATTTGTTTTGATTTCAGTGTTTTTGTTTCTTGTTTTTGTCAACTTGACACAAGCTGCGAAAATGCCTCTGACAGACTGGTCTGTGGCCAGTTTTTTAATGACTGATGTAGGATGGCCCTGCCCACTGTGGGTGATGCCCTGGGCAGGTAGTCCTGGGTGGTATAAGAAAACAATGGAGACCAAACCAGTGGCAGTATTCTTCATGTCTCTGCTTCAGCTCCTGCCTCCGGGTTCCTGCTTTGAGCTCCTACCCTGACTTCCACTGATAATGAGCCCTACCCTGTAAGATAAAAAAAAAAAAAAAAAAATCAACCCTTTCTTCTCCAAGCTCTTTTTATTCGTAGGTTTATCAAATGACTGGGAAATTACCTGTACTGGCAAATTAATTTCTGAGCTGCCTTTACTTTCTCTTCAATTTAAAGCATCAACCTGTAGTCAATGCTTTTTCTTGGGGTAAGGGGACAACAACTAACCATGACTAGATGAGAGAAACAGTCAACACTCCAGATCCAGTGGCTAACGTTGGTGGGTGGGTTACCCATCTCTAGAAGCCATTAGGCAGCAGCAGCAGCAGCAGCACAGTCACAAAGCTCCTGTAACTTACCATCATCACAAGGGACATTAACTGTGCAAGCACAAATGTGTCCTTTGTGGTGTAGGTAACATTAAAAAAGAGTAACGCAACCAGGGAGATCTAACATCTGAAACAGGATGGGCTCGAAATATAAACACAGTGGGGCACAGACCGAAATATAAACACAGTGGGGCACAGACAACTTCACTTGATACAATATGCAACAATGTGTTTGTAAAGGAAACAGGATGACAAGCAAAGTCTGTAGAAGTAGTTAAAAGAGCCAGGTCGCTGTTGCTTGCGACCGGCAGGGATGTCTGACTCTGGTCACCTACCCACCCAGAGAAGTTAGCACAGTCCACTGATTGTGAACATGTTATGCACTGAGCTGGCACAGCCAGAGTTATCTGAAAGGTGGGAACTTGAACTGAGAAAATGCCTCTGTAAGATCAAGTTGTAGGACATTTTCTTAATTAGATGGGGGTTAGGTCCAGCCCATTGTAGGCAATCCCTGGGCTGGTGATCTTGGGTTCTAGAAGAAAGCAGCCATGAGCCAGTAGGCAGCATCCTTCCATGGCCTCTGCATCAGCTACTACCTTCAGGTTCCTGCCCTGTTTGATTGAGCTCCTGTCCTGACTTTCTTCCAGGATGTTAAGATGTGAAAGTGTAAGCCAAATAACGACTACCACCCCCGCCCCCGCCCCCAAGTTGCTTTTGGTCTTGATGTTGCATTTGTAACAGCAATAGAAACCCAAACTAAGAACACGCCAAATATTTACTCCTGCACTGATGAATCCTAGAGCCCCCAAAGCATTTTCTGATGTTATGGAGAATGGTTCTCAACCAACAGTGAGCTCATTTCCTTACTATGATGCTTAAGTACAATAAGTCCTGATGACTCCTCATGGCTCTGTGCATATGGCAAAGTGCACCCTGAGTCCAGTTCTATGCCTCCAAAGCTCATTTCACCTGTTCAAAAATCCTCAAAGTTGTACTTTGATGCAGAAAACACAGGCAGGTTATTAGAGGTCAGGAGTGTCGAGGGTCCTCCAATCAAATCAAGTCCACTGACAGAATCCAGCAGTATCTGAGGTTACCATGACACTAGGACATGGCTGGGCATTCCCACCATGCTCTGCATCTAGTGTCTGCTCTCGGGGAGGGTTGGACACGTGTGCATGGCTAAGTCTGACAGCTCAGTCGGTGTTAGAAACACCTAACTGGGGAGGCACATCTGGGGACTGCCCTGGAGTTTGTTTCCATAGAAGATCCCCTGAGAGGAAGACCCACCAGGAACATGGACCACGCCGTCCCACAGCTCTGACACTAAGCTAAAGCAAACTGTCTCTGTTCCTGTGGGTGATCTGCTCACAGTGACACAGAAGTGAGCGGCAGCGGTGTGCAACAGGGCCAGTCCGTGAGTGTGGCAGGGAGGATTCATTTAGTATACTCATGATTAGCAAGCCAGAGTCAAAGAATGCGTGTGTCAGGCTGATGAGATAGTCAATCTACTGCTCACTATTCAAGTATGAGGACCCAAGTTCCATCCTCCAGCCCAGGTAAGAAAACTGCACGTGCTGGTGTGAGCACTGGAGAGACAAGATCTCCAGGCTTTTCCGGCTAGCCAGTCTAGCCGAACAGTTGAGCTCCAGGCCAATGAGGGACCTTGTCTCAAAAAAAAAAGCAACCAAGGAAGACAAGGGTTATCACTGGCTTTCACACACTGTCATGTGATATAATTTTTTCCTAGAGAGATGCACACACTTCTCCTCACCCCAGATAGAGAGCCCACAATGGATCAAAGTCCAATTTGGTGAACCATGAGTTTTATTGGGTTCACTTACAGGAATATGGGTGAGGGGTTACTTACAATAACAGAAATGACACAGACAGCTGCACCACCAAGCCACCCCAACAGGGATGACAGCTCACAAAGCTGGGAACCTGGAGCATAGTGTACAGCCTGCAGGCAGCTCAACCGGTTGGGCCTCTAACAGACAACTGATCTGGTCTCTGAGGCTTCATTGCAGTTTGTCTTGTCTGTCTGACAAGGACTCTCAGCTTCTATGGCTTACTCTGGCAGGGAGTGACCTAGTGAATCTGGTCAGTTTCAGGGACTTCCTGGAGCTGTTTTGAGTTGTTTACCTTCCTTCATAAAGAGCTTTCCTGAGGATGGAATGTTTCAATCTCACAGGAAACTGTTACACACACATTCATATACACACACACACACCCAAATCCCCCACACCCAAACACAAAAAATACCCATGTCTTTATGCTAAAGAAGGGAAATAGCAAATATCATAGATCTATTCCCTACCTATCACCTGACTCCTGTCAAGTTTCTTATGAGGTAAGTTTGGAAGATAGAAAAAGACAGAGAGGGAAAGGTTTTAAGGCTGGAGACTCTCAAGCACCGCTCTCTATATCTCTATAGAACATGGATCAAGAAAAAGAGAATATTTTTCAAACTTTACTGGTGTAAAGACACAAAGATCTAGAATCCATCTTTAAAAACCAACACAATAACTTCCTATATTTCAACTTCTTACATCAATACAAAGATCCTGGCAGCAAAGAACAATATGAAATCCACATCACCCAATGACAAAGGAGCGGACTGCCTTTAATCCCACCACCATTATGATCTGATCGGCTCAAAAGGAGAATTAATAGGAAGCCATCACAGACAGGGACTTGATACCAAGGTCTGGGGATGAAAGGCGAGGACAATAATGACAGGCCAATTCTCACTAAATACATAACACTTGCGTAAGATAAACATGTATAACGAAAGCACAAACTCCCTCTCGAGAGGGAGGAAGAGGCTCTGCAGTGGGGAACACCCATCGTTTCTCTTAGAGCAACTTCAGAGCTCAAGTGTTGCTCCCAAAATTGTGTTTTATCCACATATGAAAGCTTACCTGAGAAACTGAAAATAAAACATGTAAAAAATATTTATTACACAAGGCTGCCAACTCGCTTTGAAATGGAAAACACACCTCTGCTGGATTTGGGAAGTCATTTTTAAGAAGCAAGGAATTATCAAACATGCTTTGCTGAATATGAATTTTATTTAAATATACATTGGGTTTGTCAGGAAACTTTTATTCCTATAATTGGCATAATCTGGTTAACTAATTCACCATTAACTCAAATCCCTTTCTCTGCTGCTCTTTACCAGGTCTTCTAACTAAATCCTTAATTAGTCTTTCATCATCAAAAGCAGTTACTGCCTGCCTATGACAGTGACTACCATAAAAAATGAGCAGGCATCCTTATGAACCGGACCTGACTGGACTGTGGTCATTTAGGCAGACAAAACGATTTAAGAATGAATGTCACACCACATCTGGGGCATATACCCTCAGTCCCAGGGCTCAGGAGGCTGAGATGGGAAGGTCATGAGTGTGAAGTCAGTCCAAGTCTACCTTAACAAGTTGCAAAGACAGCCTTGGACACACAGAGAACTTATCTCCAAATGAAGAGCAAGGGGCTGAGGAGATCTTGTTAATGAAGCTCCTGTCAGAGCAGCGTGGGGACCTAGGATCCCAGAACCATGTTTTAAAGGCCGGGCCTGGCAGAGCCCGTCTGTCACTCCAGTGCTAGGGGAGACATGCAAGCCCTAGTATGCTCTGGCTGGCCAGCCTGACCAGGTAGTGGCCACCATGTTCAGTGAGAGATCTGTCAAAAATATAAAAGTGGGGAACAACAGGGGAGGACCCCAATGTCACCTCTGGCCTCTATATGCACCAAACACAATGCAAGTAAGTACATTACATGGGTACTCGCATATACACACAGAAACACACATGCATACATACATACACAGGCCGGGCGTGGTGGCGCACGCCTTTAATCCCAGCACTTGGGAGGCAGAGGCAGGAGGATTTCTGAGTTCAAGCCCAGCCTGGTCTACAAAGTGAGTTCCAGGACAGCCAGGGCTACACAGAGAAACCCTGTCTCGAAAAACCAAAAAAAAAAAAAAAAAACAAAACATACACACATATACACAAACATACATACACACACACATATACACGCAATACACATATGCATATACCCACATACACACACAGAGACATACAACTGTCAAAGGTCCTATTTTTTCTACATTGTTTAATGATGGCTCAATGAGAGCCTCATCTTGGGGATGTAGAGCCAGCTCAGTCAACAGATAACGTGTCGAATGGAGCCAGGCCACAAGTTCAGTCCTCAGAACCCACAACACAAGAGCAGTCCAGCATTGAGAAGGCACAGACAGATCCCTGCGGCCTGCTAGCCAGCCAACTGAGCCCACTCAAGAATTCCAGACTGCGGGGGAGACTCTGCCTCAAAAGCCAAAATGAATGGCTGCTAAGAAATGGTACCTGAGGCTAGCCTCTGACCTCACACGGGCTGGACATAACGGCACACACCTTTAATTCCAGCACTTGGGAGTGGCACAGGAGCAGGCTGGTCTCAAAGTTCAAGGACTCTCTCCCTTATCTCATCATATTTCAAGACCCAGAAGAGAATGTGCACCGGACACAAAATCTACCTCAGTCTCCCTCCTCTTTGACAAGCAGCAGGCCTCGCTCATGGGAATCTCATGTCTCGTTCCTACTCTGTGGCCAAGGATGCTTGGAAGGCCCTACTCCACTGGAGCGACCATGCACCAAGTATCTGCTTGCCGTATGTAGCCCTGGAGGTCCAGTCTCAGAGATATTCTGGTTTAAGAGTTCAAGCACGCCTCCAGGTCTACCTGGTGACTGTCTTGGATAACCAGGACAGACATTCCCATTACAAGCTACAAAGACTTCTTGTAAAGGACTTCCCCAAGAGTTCTCTTTAGGAAGAAGGGAGCTACAAAGAACAGAGAGCTGACGGTTTGTCCTTCACTGCCCTCACAGGCACAGTGAGGCTGCATGAGGCTCTAAGGTCAACTGGGGCAGGTCAGGAGGTAGCCGGGGTTCTAGAACATTCTCCAAATGTAATCTGTTTAATAAATATTTATTAAGTCG
>NC_034597.1:108036811-108065364 GCF_900095145.1 Mus pahari | reverse complement strand
TCTCTCTCTCTCTCTCTCTCTCTCTCTCTCTCTCTCTCTCTCTCTCTCTCTCATGGTAACTGATCTAGGCATTCAGAATGGCCTGGAACCCTGTGGTGGAACACTCCCAATGTGACAGGGATTTAGTCCAAAAAGATGCTACATGCTCAAGGGGTCACCCAGAGACACGTCATGATGGCAATGCTGTGAACCTGTGATTAATATAGATAGCTGTGCCAGCTGCAAAGACCCTGAGAGCTTGGGCCAGCAAACTCAAACACTCCCACGAATTTTCTTTTTCTCCAGTCATCAATAGTCTTAATGATTTGATTGAGTCCCTAAAGACATTCAATGTGCATAGGATGCACACAGATCATGTGTCAACCAGAACAGCATGATTTAAATAAGTCTTACATATTCCAAAATGGAACAATATCACAATTGGTCCCAGAAAGGACACCAACAGGAGAGAAATGAGGACGAGGTGATCTCCTCCCCTCTGCCTTCCAGAGCCCACCTCCAGCTCTCCACACATCTAAGCCCCTCCTCCACATTCTTAGGTCCCTCTGATCTCCAGCCCACTCATTGCTCAGCTCAACAGCAAAGATTCTGCCTGATGCTAAAGTCGTTCTTACTCCATGACCTACAAACTAGATGGGTCACTCAGTCTACCTCTGAAAGCCCCTTAAGGTGACACTGAACGAACCATTCCAGACATTTCTCCTTAGGGCATACTGCCTCCTCCTTCCTACACTTCTGCCTAGATTATTGTTCCTGAACCCTGAAAACATGTTCTTCCATTATCAAACCTTTCCTTAAATACCACATCTTTCATGGAACTTTTCCTGTTCCCTCCTCCTGGGCAGCCCAGAGCATCTTGTATTTCCCTTTGGGCGTTTTACACAGCCCTATCTCAAATCTCTACAGACCTCATAGGGCTGAATGCATACATCGAATTTTAGACATTCAAAATCTGTTGAAAGAATGTGACCACAAAAGACAAGACTTACAGAAAGATGTTCACTGCCTGGAAAGGGACACATTAAATCAGTGCAATCATTTTCAATGCATTGCATTGGTTTCTAGGGGTATGGAGGATGGGGAGGGGAGGAAGCCCATAGAAAACAGCCCAACAATACTTTTGAAAGTTGAACACACAATTAACATAAGAGCATCAGTTCAACCTCTGGTTCCACAGCTAGTGATCACACTCATCCGAGTACACATTTGCACACTCATGATTACAATGGCATTATTCACAGTAGCCAGGGGGTGGGAGTCACCCGAAAGCCCATTGGCAAACAAATGGAACACACAGTGTGGTATAGAAGGAATCTCTGATGTCTGTTTGGCAACTTCAACTCTCAAATAGAACTGATTGGCCTGTAGCTGAGGCAGGAAATAGAAGGTGGAAGTTCCTGTAGGAAGGATTGATCCTGGGACATAGCCAGGTGTAGGAAGGATTCACCCGGGAACACAGAGGAGGACCGGAGCTGAACAGAGGGTAACCTGACACATGACAGAACTTAGAATAATGTGATGATTAATATACTAGCTGGTTGGGGAACAGCCAAAGCTTATGGCCAGGGTACTTGTAAACATAATTTGAGTCTCCGAGTGGTTATTCTGGGAGCTTGGGGACAGGAGGAACACCCCCCCCCCCTGCTTTTACAGATGGTGCCCAATGTGGGGCATGTAAGCCAAGATTAGAGCACTAGACTCAAACTTTAGCCAAACGTTTCTGACACCAAGAAACCAGACATAGACTGCAGTTTGGGTGAGGAAGAGACAGTTCCCTAGCAACCACACTGGCCAGAGGCCTGCCTCCAAGATTTCTCTTTCTTCTCTCTCTCCCTCTTTCTTTCTTATACAGGAAGAGAAGGGTTGGGAAGAAAAGAGGGGATATAGGAATAATATAAGAATAATGGGAATAAAGGTAGATTATTGTGTCTACTCTTAAACTAAAAAAATTCTACAAGCCAATAATCTTAAACTGGTATGGATTTGTACTTTTGCTCACATTGGTATATAGATTTTTATATACTGACACACAATTCAGGTTTTTTTTTTTAGATTTATTTATTATTATATCTAAGTACACTGTAGCTGTCTCCAGAAGCACCAGAAGAGGTCGTCAGATCTCATTACGGATGGTTGTGAGCCACCATGTGGTTGCTGGGATTTGAACTCAGGACCTTCGGAAGAGCAGTCAGTGCTCTTAACCACTGAGCCATCTCTCCAGCCCAATTCAGGTTCTTTTTATTACAACATGCTTATGTTTCAACTCTTGTATAACGTATTGAACCCATGTAACTCATTTAAAAGTGCAAAGTTCGTGTCTAGTCAGATGGTCCTGATAAAAAGGTGCTGCTTTCCTGGAGTGGAATCCAGAGAGAGGTACCATTGTGCAGTAGGGAGTGGAGCCTTCAGCGGCAACTCTGGCGTTCTACTGGTGTTCTGAACACAGAACCTTAGACAGAAAAAAGCAAGCCTCAGTGAGAGGGAGCTTGGGAGTGAGATGGCACCTGGACTGTTTTGTCTGCACTGCACTGCCTGTTCTATACTGCCTGCACGGCTCTACCTGCACTGCACTGCCTGGTCTGTACTGCCTGCACTGCTCTACCTCCACTGCACTGCCTGGTCTACACTGCCTGCACTGCTCTACCTGCACTACACTGCCTGGTCTGCACTGCCTGAACTGCATTACCTGCACTGCACTGCCTGCACTGCACTGCTTGCACTGCACTGCCTGGTCTGCCTTCACTGCACTGCCTGGTCTTCTTGCACTGCACTGCCTGGACTACATTGCCTGGACTGCCTGCACTCCCTGGTCTGCCTGCACTGTACTGCCTGGACTACCTGCACTCCCTGGTCTGCCTGCACTGCACTGCCTGGCTTGTCTGTACTGCACTGCACTGCACTGCTTGCACTGCACTGCCTGGTCTTCTTGCACTGCACTGCCTGGACTACCTGTACTCCCTGGTCTGCCTGCACTGCACTGCCTGGCTTGTCTGTACTGCACTGCCAGGTCTGCCTGCACTGCACTGCCTGGCCTGGCCTGCTGGCCTACACTGCCTGCCCTTCACTGCCTGGCCCTTCCCTGGCTCTATTGTCCTTGTGATATTCTCTAAAAGCATGAAGCTAACCTGGGTCTTCTGTGAGACACAGAAGACTTCTAACAGTTGAAAACTCAAAACCCAAAGGAGAATTACCCCACCTCCACCCCCGTTTAACTGAACTGCTCGAAGAAAGCAAAGAATATGAGCAGAGGTTTCGCAATTCCTGCCATTCATGTCCTTCACACCCCTCAACATAGCTCTTGCTGGTTTCTGTGACTGACCCTAACCCTAACCCTAAGCCTCAGCTGCATTCAAAGGTGCGTTATCACTGGGTGGGAATGCAGGCAGAGGAAGATGGTAAGACAAGGTGGTAAGGAGGTGTGGAGGGGAGGAAAATTAAGCATCCATGGGATGGGGGATTGGTAAGAATTCAAACTGATGACCGAACATTCATTAATGGAGCAGGAGCAGATCCTTTATAAAACAAGCCCCCCTCCCCCAAGTGAGTGGTCGGACCTCCCGGACCAGACATGGAGTTACAAAGAATGGGTAAGAAGTAATCGTAGACATTTAAAATGACTGACAGAGCTGAAGAAATGGGCCAGAAAGAAAGCCACAAAACTGTACGAAGAGAGAATAGAAACACAGACCCAAGAAAAGGAGGTGGGAGGGGGCGGTAAATCACCCAGTTAAATAAAAGGAAATGGATCCACAAACAATCGCAGAGCTGGACTGAGACTAAGGGAGCAGGACATAGCAACTCCAAGTCTCTGAAAAGTAAACAGCACATAGACATATGCAAAATACTCTAAACATATGCAAAATATTCAAAACATATGCAAAATTTCAAAACCTATGCAAAAACCTTCAAAAAAGAGATGTAAAAATATTCAAAGGCATTAAAGACTTTCCATAAAAAGCCAGGCTTACATCAACAGGTATCACAGTGCAAGGAGTCTCAAGCAAGTGGCATGGTCTCCAGACAGGCTACAAGGCTTTAAACTTTCAGAAGAAAGTAAGAATTAAATGGGCACAACCAATGGAAAAAGCTACTCATGTGCCAGACATAGAAAACGCTAGCCGCTAGCTGGGTCTCTGCTTCCTCTTCCAGAACCACCCGATGTCAAAAAGGAATTCAAAACAACAGCTATGGAATTATGAAGGCAAGAGAGTTTGAGCCAAGAACTCTGTCAAGTGGGCCTGGAAAGACAAGAAATGGCCAAGATCACAGTTAGGAGCCCCAATATCCACCAGGATCTCAATAGAAAAGCTGACAGTGAAATCTAGGCCAACCAAGAATGGATCAAAATAAAATCCCAGAAATGGAGTCCCAGTAAAAAGACTGGAAATGAATACAGACTATGTCCCCCAAAGGATGCAGAAATGGGGTGTTAGGATAGAATACAATATACTGTATAACTCACAATTAACTAATAAAGTTTTGGGACAAGGGAAGAATAGAGAACACAGAGTTAACGCTTTTTTTAAATTTTAATATTTCAAAGGAAAAAGCTAATATCTTAATTTGAAACATGAACCTTTTGAGAATTATAATTTCCTAAGATATTATCTTTTCTTAGACATTTGATTTCTAAGACCCCTACAATCTCCTTTAAAATCAGAAATTCTTTGTCTCTTAGTTTCCATTTTTTTCTTCAAAACCAATTTGATTTTTGTATCTTTATATAAAATTCTATCTGTGGTCAACATTCATCATCTTTCAGAATCTATCCATGGCAAGTTCCAGAAGGAGTTCAACAATATTAACAAAACTAGATCAGTGAGGTGTCTCAATGTGTAGAGGGGCTTGCCTTGAACTGTGTGTGTGTATACACACAGATACACACTCGGAGATGCAAACACACAAATTAATGTTGTTTAAAATATTAACAAAAATGCCTCTAAATGGTAAGATTTAGGATGTCTTTGTTATTTTTTTTTTTTTTTTTAATTTGAGACCAGATCTCCTGTAGCCTAGATTGGCCTTAAATTCCCTATATAGCCAAGGCTAGCCTTGAGCTCTTGACCCTCCTGAGGATTATAGATATGCACCACCAACCTGGATTCCTTATGTTTACCAAATTGGTTTTGGTTTGTTGTTTATTTGGGGTTGTTTTTTGTTTGTTTTCCTTTGTTAATGAAAACGTAACTTTTCATTTCGCCCCAGGTAAGTTACTTTTTAACAAGGCCACTTATCATTACTACTAAAGAAACCAATAAAACTCGCTGGTCTTATTCTTCCTTTGAGCCAGTCAGTAAAATCCACACTTCAGCCTCTTCACTCCTATCATCTTACACCTTGTAGGGGATGAAATGAGTCCAGAGTGGGCAAATCATCTGCTCCAGGTCCCTCAGCGAGGGCGTGACTCAGGCAGCCAGACTTCACCACAGGTGCTTGATGGAGCGCCTCAAGTCTACTTGGTTCACCCCATTATCCCCACACACCCTTCCTCCCATCTTGTTGCAGATTCTTCATGGTCAGACAGACAGCCGGGTCTTCTGCATTGAGCAGTTCCTTGTCAGTGGACAGAGAAACTGGTAAAGCACCTTAAAGGGGAAAGTTCAAGGATGTTGTCTTTATCATGCTTATATATGGTGTAAGGAAACTTTATGTCTAGGAAAACTAGCATAAGAAGATGGTGAAGGCAGAAATAAACAGAAGGTTGTGTAAACTAACTAAACACTAGAAGTTCACCCAATGACTGGCTGAGTCAGTAAGAATTAGAACAAGCGAGCTGGGCGGTGGTGGCGCACACCTTGAATCCCAGCACTCAGGAGGCAGAGGCAGGTGGATTTCTGAGTTCCAGGCCACCCTGGTCTACAAAGAAGGTTCCAGGACAGCCAGGGCTATACAGAGAAACCCTGTCTCAAATAACAAAACAAACAAAACAACAATAACAACAAAAGAATTAGAACAAGCATCACCATGGTGGCATTTAAACATCCATTATGGAGAAGCAGGCATCGTGGGAAGATGCAGAGGGGCCCAACCATTCATTCCTCCCAATCTGGCAGCTTACACTTAGGATCCATCTCTAGTCTCTCCTGGAACTCCTTAAATGACAGTCATTAAATTAAAGGGAGCACCCACAAAGCAAGACTGCAGATGATCTTCTAGAAGAAAGTAACCTGAAGAAAGCTTACCAACTGGGGAAAAAGCTGAAACCTGCATCACACAAGACAAGGCAGTGAACACCACGCCCAAGGCCAGGACTTGGAAGACTGGCCAAGGACGTACAGCGGTCACATCACTGAGCTGCAAGCTTGAAATGCTTACAACCAGGAAGCAAGAGGTGTAGTTCCGTTTTTTATTCACAATTAAATTTTGTTTTTAAGAAAAGCCAGAGCCAGGCGTGGTGGCGCATGCCTTTAATCCCAGCACTTGGGAGGCAGAGGCAGGCAGATTTCTGAGTTCGAGGCCAGCCTGGTCTAAACAGTGAGTTCCAGGACAGCCAGAACTACACAGAGAAACCCTGTCTAGAAAAAGCAAAGAAAAGTCAACGGTTGGGAGAGACTGGGGTTGGGGAAATGGGACTCAGGACCTATAGATGAGCCAGTAGGGTGGCAGGAGACAGGAGGACATGTCACAAGACAGCATGTTCCCATTCTGTCTGGCCAATATTAACTTTCATCATTAACATGCTAACACTAATGCTGAGTACAATGGCTTGCTGGGCCCCTTCACCAATCTCACCTTCTGTTGGTTCTGTCAAAGGGCTATTCTATTCACTATGGCCATCCAAAAGCATTTGGAAAGTACACCAAAGAAGAAACATGAAACCTGCAGGCATTCAATTCTAAGCCTCTGCTCTGCAGGGTTCTCCTTGCAACTCTCAGTGGGGCGCTCTCATGACCCTTGGGTACATTTTAAGCAGCTGGCATGCCCTGCACAGACAGACGTGCCCTGCACAGATACCATGAGCTTTGCTATCCAGACCTCAGAGACAACCACCTTTGAAAACATTCTGACCAAATGCTATGATATGGCTAGAGAAACAAACAGGTCTCTCAGTCTGTGTCTGTCTGTTTGACTCTGTCTGCCTGTCTGTCTGTCTGCGTATGTGTGTGTGTGTGTGTATGTGTGTGTGAGAGAGAGGGGGGAGCATGCACTCGAGAGCACAGGTATGCATGCACGTGTGTGCAAGTACACGTGGAGACAGTTCAGTTTCAGATGTTCCTCGAGCTCTGTTCCACTGTCCAGCTTGGTATCTTGAGACAGGGTCTCTCATTGGCCTGGCACCTGCCATGTAGGTGAGACTCGGGGACAGTAAGCCCCCAAGGATCCCCCTCGTCACCCCCACCCATTTCTACTTCCCCGCACTAGGAATACAAGACACCATGCCTGGCTTTTGTTTTGTTTTTGTTTGGGGGGGGGGGTTTGTTGTTGTTGTTGTTGCTGATGCTGCTGTTGTTGTTTTGGTTTTGGTGGATTTTGGTGTTGTTGCTGTTTTGGGTTTTGTTCTGTTTTGTAACACAGGTCCTGGGAATGGAGTTAAGTCCTCAAGCTTGCACAGCGAGCACTTAACCGGTAGCTACCTGAACGTTCAAAATCTAAAATAAACAATTCTGTGCTGGGAAAGAAAAGGAATCCAAGCACGGTGCTGGGCACCTGAGATCCCAGCGCTTGGGAGGGAAGCAATGTCTGCAGCCAGCCTGGGCTACACGAGAACTCATATTGAGAGGATGAGGAGGAGACCTGTGTGTGTAAGAGGAGGAGAAGGGAGAAGAAGAAAACCTGGACTCCAGGGGACTCCCCTCACCTCACTCTGAGGTTGCAAAGCTTCCGAGCGCGAGCCATGAGCAAGAGGGATGCATGTACAGCCCACCTCACTGGCACTCTGGAGAGAAATAAACCCAGGGCGTGGCAGCAGCTGGTCTCTGGTTAACTCTGTTACTGCGGCTCTGTCCTCTCTGGATCCAGGTCCCTGTCACCAGTCTCCACCTTGCCTACTCCACACTCATCACCTGTGCAAAAGGAACAGTGTGCTGAGCTGAGCTCCCTCCTGCTCAGCAGAGCACAAGGACCACACTGTGTGTATTTGAGTGAGTGTGTGTGTGTGTGTGTGTGTGTATGTGTGTGTTTGTGTGTGGTAGATGGCCTCTGCAGTCACTCACTACCTTATCTCTTCTCGGGACAGGTAGGTGTTTTTCTGCATCTGGGCCTCACGACTTGATAAGACTGGCTGGCCAAATAGTTCCAGGGCTCTCTACCCCAGCACCAAGGGGGCTACACACAGCTATAGCTCAGCGGTTTTTGTGTGTATGTGGAAATCTGAGGTCTGCATGCGCACGCTTTACACACAGCCATCTCTCCAGCTTCCCAAACGCTGCTTTGATATTTTCTTTAGGCCCTTAACTGACATCCTAAAAACACCTCAGAGCTTTCATTCCAGGATCGCAAACTACGCAGGCCTCAAAGGCTCCAGGTGAAGAGGCAAAAAATGCACACAAAAACTAAAACCGAGAGACAGCCTTCCTTGATTGATCGATAGCCTAAGAATATTCCAAATGCCTCAGGAGCAATTTTGCTAAGTATGACCTGAAATTTCAGCAAATAGAGGGACAATGTGCTGCCTGACTTTTTTATGGCTGCCAACTGCCCATAAAAATCCTTCCTTTGCTTTGCAGTGCAGAGACAGAACTCTCAAGAACAAATGACCTAATTATGCCTGTGCTGTCCAAGCTGAGAGACACATTAACATTGCTGCTGAGTGTGAAGAGGGGAGGTGCGGTGTGAGGGGATGAGCGTGGGGTTGCACGAGGAGCTGCACCAGGAGCTGCCTGAGGTCTGCTCGAGGGGCTGCGGTGTGTGAGGCTGCGAAAAGAGCTGACAGAGGGGCTGCTTGGGTTCACTGGGCTTTTTCTGATGGGCAAGAGACTGGCAGACATCCCTAACCACTTTTATTTAGGACAACCAGAAGGCAGGCCCCCACACATACTCTTATCTCCTGCACATTTTTCAAAATGTGCTTGTGCAGCATGATGAAGGCATCTTTTTGGCACAATATACAGGTCTGCCTTAGCTGTTGGGTTGCTGCCAGCATGATACAATAGTGTGGATCTTTCGGCTTTCATCCCAGCTTTCAGAAATGTGCTAAATTATCCCACACTCTGTTTGGGCTCCAGACCCCCTCCCTAACAGATCTACACAGATGTTCAAGGAGAAAGCTTCTCTCCCCACCCCCTTGAAATGCATGTCAAGGGCCTGGCAAAATCCCGTACACAGAAATGCACACGTCAGCACTGTCTTGCAAAGCTCGTGATGAGCTCACTTCCTCCTCTCTCCAGCTCTTCCACTTTCAAAACTCAAGCTTGCCCAGTGTCTCTGTACAGGCGAGCAGGGCAGACAGGTGACAGGCTCACCAGTAATTGTTCGCTGTTCCTTCGTGTGATGCCACCAGGCATACTGGTGTCTCCACAGCTGCCATGAGCTGTTTGGAGGCAGTTCTGTGATTTTTAGTCTTTTCGTTATAAGCCTTGGGAAGGTGAAGCTATGAGGAAATTCCAAGGTCTGGAGACCGGAAATCCAGAGCTTCTCAGTTGCCCATCCGAGCCCAACCAGCCTTGCCTCAGTTGCCTATTCCCACGGTCCTCTACCTTCAGATCTCGACTGACAGACCGACAGACCCTCCTACCAGCTTCTCCTTCTTCCCGGAACTTCCAGTTCAACCTCACCAGCTCCCGAAGGCATCAGACACACCCCACTTTATTTAAGGTTAATCAGAACTGGAACTCTCCAGCTTTTCTCCTCCTGCAGAGCCAACAGCAAGGAGAGATTGGCAGGATTTCCATGGCCTGAACTCCACAGGGAACGTCTTCTCTTTGTCCCACCCAGAAGCAACCTCTCATACTGACTGAGGCTGGCTAACACCCACAGAGGGAGTGAAAGCAGCTGCAGAGAAAAGAAGCAGAAAGGTGGGAACCAGTAGGAAACCCAGATGCGGGCAGGATATAGGTGCTTTTCAACCCTGCTCTTAAACCTGTCACCCGCATGAAACAATGTTTCAAAGATGTAGTGGGTAGGGTGGGGCATGAAGCAGAGCAAATCAATTCTTCTGGGGGAATCTATCAATACTTGCAACATCTGCATAGATTTTTATTAATCAGATTGATGATAAGCTATGGTTCTTACAGTAAACTTTCAAGTTGTCCTACCTTGGACCTTCATAAAATAAGATGAGCTTCCAACTAAACTTGACAGATTAACCTCATGGTTATATCATTTCTACTACCAAAACTATTAAAAGACACTGGATGTTTGTTTGTTTGTTTGTTTCTGAAAGGACAAGGAGGGAGGAGCAGAGACAAAGGCAGACCAGAGAGTCCAGTGGCCCTCCCTAGGGATGTCAAAGGTGGATCTGTAGCCTAGCTGGCACTCGGATGGCTTCTCCCAGAGCCTGGGGCTCACCCTGGTATAGACGTGGTACTCTGGAGTACTCCGGCTGACAAAAAGGCTGAGTACATCCCAGAGCTTTCCCAGAGCTGCTTACCCTCAAAAAGAGGTTTATTATCAAAAAAAAAAAATTATGCCAGAGAGATCAAAAGCTCACAGACAACAGACACAAGAAGAAAGAATGTGGGATTTTAGGCTGAAAATGGGAGGCACGGAATGGCAACAATTAGGAAAAACACACTCAAGACACCACAGCCCACAACCCCCCCCCCACTCCATCCCGCTTCTAGAAGGCATGAAGCTTATCCAGGCTTACCGCAGGCGGGGCTACGCGAATTACTCTCTATGAACGCACAACTTCTCATCTAAGTTTCTTGTGATAAGACGACCAATGAGTGGCTCCACCATCGCTTTCGGGGGACCGGAGCAGGGGGACCCCAGCTTTCATGCACAAGTTTAGCTCTGATTTTGACAGCTTTAAACACCTACCTCTGACAGACAGCTAAGAATCACATTTGCATGTTGCGTGTTTTACACAAGAGCATGCAAAATAAGAGTCAGAACCAAAAAAAATGGGACAGGGGAACCCAAAACAGAGTCAATGTAAGGAACAGGAAGTGTTTAATGCAGAATACCCACAGAAAGGACGAGAGTTTGCAATGTATCAGAAAGCAATGGGACAGTTAGCCTCTCGTAAGGACAGCTCTTCACTGCCACAGTTAGTTCAAACATCAATGAAACCAGAGGGGAAATCAAAGTAAAGTTTGGTAGATGAAATTAAAAATAAAAAAAAAAAAAAATAGACCTGCTCCATCAAATAATAGAAATTAGAGCGGAAATTAAACAAATCAGTTGAAATTTGACTAATTTGTTCAAATTACTTAGGAAGAAAATAAACACACAGAAAAATCAAACACACATCCATCCACTTACCACCATTACAGCAACATACTTGAGAAAACACAGATAAAGAAAAAAGGCTTATTAAGCTCATGTCTCTGGAGAGTTCCATCCCAAGATCAGACAATCCCTAACAAAAGCAGAAGAACGACTTATATCCCAGAAAACAGAGAAGACCTGAGCCGGGGTCTCACCGTCTCCCCCTTCAAGCGCCCGATGCAAAAGCTCCAGGATGGACTCGGCCTTCTGAGGGCTCCACTATCCACAGGGTCACCCTGAGTACCTGACTAAGCCCTTAATGGGTAGTGCAATTTGGGGGGTTACTTCTCTTACCACAGCATCAAAAAATTCTATCATATTTAATGTGTGTGTGTATGTGTGTGTGTGGCCAGAGGTAATTTGCAAAAGTTGGTTCTCGTGAATCATGAAGACTGAACCCAGGTTAGACAGCAAATGCCTTTACCCACTGAATCATCTTGCCAGTACCACTTCTCAAAATGTTTTTAATTAAGTAATGCTAGAAAAGAGCAGTGTCCGTACAGTCCCAACGCCATGCACTCAATACTGGCTCAACAAAAGACTATCAGATCACAGGGAAATGCAGAAAGCCGAGGCTGGAAGAGACAGACGGCAGAGGCTACAAGCAAGGGAATCCCCACTGTAAGTCAGGGAGAGCCCTATCCCTGCCCCTGGCCAGGATGACAAGGCCACTCAGCTCCATCTGGAAAAGTTCCGATGACCTCAGAGCCAGGGCAAAGCTGAGCACTGGAGGATCCCTGGAGTACTGAGCAGGGACTTGGGCATGGAGCCAGAGCTTTGCAATGAGTTAACCCAGTGCTCCCAGACCAAGGAAGGACCAGCAAGGCAGACATCGACTCTGAGCAAACCAACTGGGCAACATGGAGAATTAGTCACAGCGCATACACAGGCCACACGGTCAGTACAGCAGTGGTCAGCAGCCACGGCAGAGCCTGTATCAGCAGCGTGGCACTATGACTGGCAGCCTCTTACTGTGGAGGGATGTGCATCGTTGTTAGCCATTGTTGCGGAAAGAAAAGTGAGATCCTAGTTCCACGTTTGAACCGACATAAACTTTAAACAACAAGTCACAGAGCTCCAGAAGAACTCGTGAGTTCCTTCTAAAACGTCCTCAGACTGTAGAAGGTCTCACTAGCCCTACAAACCTGGCTCAAATCCTGGGCTCCGCGCAGAAAAGCCTGATGAGCCGGAGCCAGAGGCTCACGGCAGTGGCAAAGGCTGGGATGCTTATGGCAATTGGCAGGCGTTCTTCATATGCAAAGAACTCCTAAGTTTATACAAGAAAAAATATAATTTAATGGGAAAAGGAGCCAAGGGTGGGTGGATTTTTTAAAGATTCCAGTAGCTGTATACAACTAACAATGTAAGTCCAACTAATGAGGATAAAGTTCAAATTGTGCAGTTGGGGAGGAGAAGCAGGAGGAGGAGGAGGCACCTCACCCCTTGGGGTGGAGAAGCAGAGGGAGGAGGAGGCACCTCATCCTTGTAGTTCACGACAAGGACTAGGATGGTTTGAATGTTTGGCAGGGAGTGGCATTATTTGGAGGTGTGGCTTTGTTTGGAGTAGGTGTGGCCCTGTTGGAGTAGGTGTGTCACTGTGGGTGTAGGCTCTAAGTCCCTCATCCTAGCTTCCTGGAAGACAGTCTTTTCCTGTCTGCCTTCAGAACAAGATGCAGAACTCTCAGCTCCTCCTGTGCTATGCCTGCCTGGATGCTGCCATGTTCCCGCCTTGATGATGACAGGACTGAACCTCTGAACCTATAAGCCAGCTCCAATTAAATGTTGTCCTTATAAGAGTTGCCTTGGTCATGGTGCCTGTTCACAGCCCTGAAACCCTGACTAAGACAGGGAGAGAGGCCAACCCAGGATGCAGGAGACCTTACCTATCAACTACTCAATCAATCATTACGAATTAATAAAGTAACAAAAAAAGGCATCTTCTAGGTGCAGTGGCTCATTCCTGTCATCTCAGCGCTGGGAAAGCTACAACAGGAGAATTGCTGTGAGTTCACGGCTAGCCTGGACCTACAGTCCCAGGACCTTCTGGGCTACACTGTTAAACTTTTACTCCAAAGAGAAGATGAAGGGGAAAAAGGAGGAAACAGGCTCTGATTGGCCAGATTCAAAAAGGCGAAGCCGTCTCACAGAATTGTGGGGTCTGAGGTGTGGAGAGGTAGCACTTGTTAGTGAGGGCAGCTTCAAGCTTACAATGGACCCAGTTCCAATCTGAGCCTGTTTCCCTGCAGAGTTGGACCTTGGGTAAGTTACTTCCTCTTCTGCTGTGCCAGCTGCAAAGCCGTGGTGACCCCAGGAGGGTACTGAGCACTAACAAACAACTAAGTCTTTGTAAATTCTCATAAAACCATTCCTAGCACAGAAGGGAGCACTGCCTTCAAGTGAGTAACACATACACACATACACACAAGCATCAACTCCAGAGACGAAGCAGCAACATCTGGATCCAAGCAGACCCTCAGGGAGGACATAGTCGTGCATGCTTTTAATTACAGCGCTCTGGAGGCAGATCTGAGTTTAAAGCTAGCCTGGTCTATAGAGAGAGAGCCTCTCTCTCAAAAAAAGCAGACCTCCAAGCAAGAGGAGGGCTGCTCGCTATAGCTATCTCATGGGTGTGGGTGTCATTAAAAGACTGTCTCTCAAGATCTACATTCTCTTGGCTCCCGGGATGAGAGTTTCTCTAATGTAGACACAAGAATTTTTGTCTTCTCCCTCTCCACCATCAGCACAGATTTAATTACCTTTATTATAATCAGGGACTTGGGCTGGGGCCATGGCTCAGCTGGTGAAGTGTTTGTTCACCAAGTAGGCATGAGGCCCTGTGGTCAGACCCACGGCACTCGTGTAAAAAGTCAGTGCCACAACGAACAATCCTAATGTTGGAGAGGTAGAGGCAGGAGGGTCTCTGGAGCTCATCAGCCAGTCTGACTGAATCGCTGAGCTCCAGTTCCAGTGAGAGATGCTGTCAGAAAAACAAGGTGAAGAACAATAGACAGCACTTTAACCTTTACATGCATGTGCGCATAATATGCATGCACAGAGACACACATGTGCACTTGGGGGGGCGGATGCATACACACACACACATACACACACACATACACATACACACAAACACACATACACATATACATACACATACACACACGCGCGTACACATACACAAAAACACACATACACACACACATACACACAAACACATACACATATACATATACATACACATATACACACATACACACATACACATACACACAAACACATACACATATACACACACACATACATACACACACACACACACACATACACATTCACACACACATACACACACACACACACACACATACACATTCACACACACACACACACACCAAGCCCTGCTGGAACCCAACCTCCCAGCACGACATCTGGGCTTTGCAGTCACACGTCTAGGACATGGCTCCCTTTCTCCACTCTATCTTCAGACTGAGAACCCTGCCACCTGCCTTTCCCTCTCTGAATATGGGGGTAGGCTTGGGAGAAGCTGCTCACAGCATCCTGGAGGTGAGGTGCCAGCCCTCGCCTGCCCTTGTACAAAGCAGCCAATGGGCTGGAGCGTACGGTGGCTTTGGGATCAGGTAGCCTATACAAGACAGGAGAGTCCAGAAACACTTGTAGATGGTCAGCAGTCGTTTGCCAGGTCCTGCCTGCAATGTGACTGTCTATGTATTTTCACTAAGCTGGATACAATTTGGCTTGGGGGAGGGGAAAAAAAAAAAACAAAAAAACCCTGCAACAGACCCTCTGGCCACTGACCTCACTTCTGGGGAGTCCCACTGCTTTTTCAGAGTATCAAGGATATCAATGCCTCTTTGTTCTTATCAGCTGATGATTCCACACAACAGACCTGTTAACAACAGACCTGTTAACATTAACAGGCATCTGCCTATCATTTAACGGTGTTGCTCTTTTACCTGCTCATACAAAGAAGGAGAGAGAGGTTCAGAAGGCGGCTCTGTGGTAGAGAGGTTCTAAGCTTCCGTCCCCCCCAGCACGTTAAACAAACAAACAAACAAACAAACCCCTCCAAAACCAGGGGAATGGGGGAGGGGGATCTGAAAACTGTAAGCCTGAAGACCTGAGCTGCAACCCCAGCATCCAGCACTGGGGAAGTGGAGACCAGGGGATCTCCGGGTCTTTCTCAACAGCCGGTCTAGCCAAACCGCTATCTCCACGGTCAGTGAGAAACCAGCTCCAAAGGAAAGTCAGTGCGCATACGCGTGCACAACTGTGGCAGTTTTCTCCTTCTACCATGGGGACCCAGGAACTGCTCCCTCTGAGCTATAGGGCCAGTCCTAGAAGGATAGTTTTGAAAGATGGGGAGAACCACATTAAGTGCTACTGGGCTGGTCCTCGTGGGTAAGAATGGCAAAAGCTGCGCGCTTGGGAAGACCCGTCCTTCCTCAAGTCCACTCACCATGCGTATCTTTACTTTGATCAAGTCTTTTCTCCATGGCACTCTGAACATTTTTTTTTCTTCTCAAAAATGTTTTATTTCCTTGGGACTGGGGTGATAATTCCACGGGTAAAGTACTTGCCACACAAGTGTGTAGACCAGAGCTCCAACCCCAGGATGTTCACAAAAGCAGACACATGGTATCTATAATCCCTGAGTTCCTACAGCAGACAGGAGGTGGGGACAGGAGAACCCTTGGGAGCTTGTGGGCTAGCATTACATACACTGCTAAAATCAAGGAGAAGGTGGACCAACACACAGGTTGTCACCTGACCTTCCACACACACACACACACACACACACAATACATGCCAAATTATACAACTGCAAAATTTTAAAGAAAAACTCAAAAACAAACCCCAACACTAACACTTTCTAGTACTTTTGAGACCCAGGACAGCAAGGAAGCAATAACAGTATCCTGCACTGGGGACAATTCTAACAAGCCCCTGGCCCAAACCATAGTTCTAGACTTCTTCCTCTCAGACAAATGGTCAGATCGCAGAGAAAAGACATAAAACTGTTTGGAGGGAGCTTGTTTCCTATTAAACAAAAATCTAAGTTCTCTAAAAGACCAATAAAGCTTTCAGAGAGTCTACAGCAGGAGGTCAGACACTGGAGGCAGCCACAGATGCAGTACTTTGTTGTTTAATCAAATACAAAGTGCAAGTCTTAAATCCCCAGATTTCTTCAAGGATAACCACATATTTTCTTGTGCACATCTGCAGAAGGTATCCAGACGCCCCAATCTTTCCATCTAGAATAAAAAGTGCTCCCAACTCCTCTCCCGCAAATGAGTCCCAGAAACACTGCCCAGCGCCTGCCAGGCAGACACAGTCCAGGTGCTCAACTACCCTCCACTCAGCTCCAACAAACTCTTCTATCTGGCCAGTCAACTGGCACACACACGCGCACACACACGCACACATGCGCACACACACGTACACACATGCACACACACATGTACATGCACACACATGCACACTCATGCATGCACACACATGCATACTCACACATGCTCACGCATGCACACACATGCACATGCACACACATGCACGCACACACATGCACACACACACACACACACACTCACACACACACTCACTGATTCCCTGAGCTCTCTGGCCCTCCAGTCTACCTATTAATTTCAATATTCTGAAAGTGCCACTCCCTACCTGGGTACCTATAGGGGCTCCTACAGCAGAATGACTCAAGAAAGTAGCCCACAATCTGGCAATTTACTCTGAATTAAGCCAAAGACCATAATCATTGGTGTTTAGAGAGGTCACGCTAAGTTTAATGTCTGAGTTACTAATGTATGATATCATAGTACCAAACAAGCATTTTCTTCTTCTCTGTCTGAAAGCGTATTTGTTTTTAAGCTCTCCCAGCCTGCAAGAGCATTTGCTAAGCACTCCTAACTTTGCCAGAGACCAACCTGGCATCTGCCATTAAGAGAAACATGTCAGAAGCACGCACGGGCACACAGATACACACACGAACAGACACCAGATACACATACACACAGAGACAGACAGACAGACAGACAGACAGACAGACAGACACACACACACACACACACACACACACACGGAAGGTTTAGAGCATGAACAAATGCAGATCTGTCACCACCAGTGAGACTCCCAGGCTTTCATGAGCTGAGGCCAAGCAGCTAGGAGATCAGCTCAAGTCTGAGAGACTTGGAGTTTGTTTTTCTTTCTAATGCACAAAAGGTAGTAGACCATCTCCTAGACCACAGGGAAGACACACTTGCTGACACCCCTGAGAGAGCAGTCCCCATGCCTAACACTGCCCAGCTACCCCACCCCCACCCACAGGCAAGCAGGCAGAGCCCACAAGAGTGTTGGTAACTGCAGAGGCATGGCTCTGAGCTAGGCAAGCTTTCACATTTAAGACTGCTGGAAAACATTACTGCTTGGACTCTAACTGCAGAGAAGGCAGAACTCTTGACAGAAAGTGAATCCCAACCCCCACTCCCACCACCAAAAACCACTGAGGGGAAAGAAGCCAAGGATAAAAGAGATGGGAGGGGCTGAGCCCTCCAGGGCCCTCAGCGCTTCTAAACTCACCCTGGGAATCTCTACAGGATAAATATCACAAAGCAAGCCACCCTCCCCATCACATGAACACAGCCAAATTTCTCTGAGTAAAGGTCAACAGGAAATGACCTGAAGAGACCTTTGACCTTAATTGTGTTGGTTTAAGGATTACTGAAGCAAGATTATTGGGGGAAAGAAAGCCACGAAACGTATGTAGACTAGATTATAACTGAAAAAGGAAACACTGTAAAAAAAATTTTAATTAAGGAGAGTGCAGGATGTTTATAATAAGGAGGTGGAGGGCAGATATGGGAACTAACTTCTGCTCCATTTCTCTGTGAACCTAAAGCTACTCATATAAATAAAAAAATAAAACAAAAAGAGACATCATCTATTTTTAAAACTTTAAGGAAAGAAAGTTAAATAAGGCAGGCTGGAAGGAGAAACAGTCCGGGCTCAGAGCTTGGTGAGACTGTACGTCCTGCCTGATTACCTCATCTTTTTAAACATTTCACAGTGGCTTTATTGGTTTTGCATTTAAAAAGAAATAACTGAGTCTGGTGTGGTAACACACACCTGCAATCCCAGCAACTTAGGCAACTGAGGCAGGAGGATGACAGAGTTGAGGCCAGCTCAGGGCACATAGGGAGACCCTATCTCAGAACACAACAGACCCAGGCGTGGTGACACAAGGGTGTCATCTTACCCCTCAGCTCTCTCCATCTCATGCTCTTTCTTAAGGAGACACAGTGTGACTTGGGAATTGCTATTCTGCATGTACCTGAGCCCCCAGCTCAGACTTAGGAATCACTCTCCACCTCAGAAGCCAGCACATCCCATGTCATGGAAGGAAATCCTACAAGACCCTACAACTTCCCAGCCACACAGAGAATTCCTTCAACTTCCGAGCCACACAGAGAATTCCTTGACCCAACCACCTGATGAGGACCCTCCCCCTCCCCCAAGCATACTTGAACAAAAAAAAAAAAAAAAAAAGAGGGGATATTGGTTCCAGTGGTACAGAGGGATAAGTTTGCGATACCATGCCCTGTATGCAAAAGTATGTCATCATACTTGATGGCTCAGCCCAGTCCTCTAAGGTGGAACTCTGCAAGAGGTCCAAGTCTTCATAACTTTTCAGTGAGTTCCAGACCAGTAAAGTCTACATAGTGAAACCTTGTCTCAAAAGCACAAAACAAACAAAATAAATACTAAAAAATAAAAATACTGATCACAAAGACACCACAAGTTATTTAGAACCCATGAGTTGTACTGCGGAGTACAGTATTAAATAGACTACATTTTTAAATACGGGTAAAAACTGCCACTCAGAAATGAAAAATTTCTATCTTCACAGGACCACAGGGACATTCACAGGGCTGAGCCAGCAGTTGCATCTGTGATCCCTCAGGTGGCTGGAAGCCAGTTTCCATGATCACACCCACTGGGTCTCACCTCCTGGCGTCACACTCTGTCACCTCCCATTGCATCGTGGCTGGCCCTATGACCAAGCACACTGAGAAAATGGCAGTTTGGGTCTTCCAAGACTAGCTCATAAATGTCACAAAAGTTCCTATCAGGGCTTCGCTCCACCACGAGCTCCCATCTACCACCTTGTGGTAATGACCACCCTGCCCATGGAGCCCCCTTGAGGTTCCTTAGAAAAGGATCTTACAGTCCTAGCTGACATCTTTATTGCAAACATTTGAGCCAGAACTCAAGGCTGTCCAAAAGCCACTCCCAGAGTCCTAACCCACAAATACTACAGAGGGCTATGTACTACTGCTTTTCAACTGTCACAGGACCAAAAACAGCACCAACAGCTCCGCCCCCCACAGCTCAGCTCCGCCCCCCCCCCCCCATGCCTCTTCTCCACAGCTACCCATCTTACAGCTTCTTTATAATTTGATTAGCACTGAAAATTTATGTAGGAGCTTACCAAGTCAGTCAAGAAAATTATCCTATACTCCCCTAAGCACCCCCAGGACTGACTTGCTTACATGTATTTTCTGCTGACAGGCATACAGACTGGGCTCTGTTTCCACACATCTCTTATGACCCTCCCTGCAACCACCAAGCAGCGGCTCCAAGAGGCTTCTCTGCTACACACACCAGGAAACGAAGGCATCGCTCCAGAGAAGCCACTTTAAAACTTATTTTCTCTGTATTTTTAGTTTTAAAAATAACCAGGAGGTAGTGGCACATGCCTTCAACCCCAGGGTGGTGCCCAGGGAGTGGCAATATTAGGAGGTGTGGCCCTGCTGGAGGAAGTGTATCACTATTGGGGGGGGGGGGCTTTAAGACCCTCGTCCTAGCTGCCTGGAAGTCAGTGTTCTGCTAGCTGCCTTCAGATGAAGATGTAGAACTCTCAGCTCCTCCTCCTGCACCATGCCTGCCTGGATGCTGCCATGCTCCCTCCTCGATGATATTGGACTGCACCTCTGACCCTGTAAGCCAGCCCCAATTAGATATTGTCCTTATAAAAGTTACCTTGGCCGTGGTGTCTGTTCACAGCAGTGAAACCCTAAGTAAGACACAGAGCTAAGTGGTTCTCTGCGAGTTTGAGGCAAGCCTGGTCTACAGTGCTTCACAAAGAAACCCTGTTTCAAAAAAAAAAAACAAAAACAAAAACAAAAACAAAAACTAACTAAACAAACAAATAGCCATCATAAGATACTGATACACACCATTGAAAATGGCTTTAAAAGAGTGCTGGCAATACTAAATGCTTATCAAGGACTGGTAGATATTTGCTCATGAATTAATGGAACTTAATGGGACAAAAGTCACTCTGATAATATTAGAGAGTAGTCCCCATTAATTTTAAATATATATATTTACTTCAATTTTTTCTTTTAAAAAGCCTCTGTAAGAGCAGGATATACTCTTGACCACTGAGCCATTGATGTAGCCCAAATATATATATATATTTTTTTTTTTGAAGAATTTTTTTTTTCTTCTTAACTATATCATCCCAGCTAGCCTAGAAAACTCTATATAGACCAAACTGGTCGCAAACTCAGAGAGATCTGTCTGCCTATGCCTCCTAAGTGCTAAGATTAAAGGCATGCACCCCACTATATACCCCACAATATATCCACTCCTTAAATCACCTGAGGGCTCTCTTGATTTTTCAGATCTTTTCTTTTTATAGTGCTGGTTTTACAAACCTTCATAGGCAAGTTATTCGAACCCATCATTTGTATCTCTGGACTCCGTCATCTCGCTAACTATCACTGCTTGTTGTCTTATTCTAGAGGTAGGAGCTCTTATTCTATCATACCCCATGCATATTCTTCCTAAAGTGAGGCTGGTAAAGAGCCCAGATGCAGGAGCTGGGATGTAGACCACCGTGGAGTGTGTGCCTGGCATACATGAGTTCTGGGTTCCATTGAGCAGCACACACACACACACACACACACACACACACCATACATACACACCATAATACACATACACACACATATACCTTCTTGCACAGGGCACAGGTACTCAATAAAAAAATTGCTGTCAGAGAAAATGGCTTCACCCTTCAATGACAGGTTTTCTCTATCTGTACCCAAAGCACCTAAGAGCATTTATCTGAGGATTCTGGGGAAGAAAGAAACTGCTCACCTTTAATAGACCTTGCTTGAGCTTTTCTCAGGCGCAGCACTAAATACTAAACACGAGATAGCCCAGAGTTAGCATGCCTTTCCATATCAGATATTGGATTTGTGGTGTGTGTGTGTGTGTGTGTGTGTATAATCACATGTAAATATGTATATACATACATGTCCACATAGACTTTTCTGTCCTGCAGTGTCCCAACATCTACGATAGTGTCCCTGTCACCACTTGCAATTTGTGAAGACTCCTGGAGCCTGATGGTATGGGGATTAGCGGGTTCATCATGAATCCACCGTAAGACTTCACTAATCAGCTGAGGTACAGGAAAACCATGGTTGGAGCTTGAGATGTCCTGGCTCCTGACATGCAGGAACTCGCCGACAGCAAAGCCAGACATAAGAGAGCAGCTGCGCACAATGACAGTGGTGTCCCTGGATCTGACTGCACAGGGCTCTCCAAATGAGCTGTATCCTCAGACCATATGTCTGTGTTCCTGAACAGTGTCCTCCTAAGGTGTGCCAAAGGAAGTCAGAAACAGACATCACCTCCGCCAGGACTTTGATGGATGGCCAAGGCTTGGGTGTGCCAAATGGTATCCTTCCTGTCAACACACTGGAATTATCACACAACAGCCCTGCTTGCTGGAGATGGACTGGGGCTGAGAGAACTAACAACTTTAGTCACTGGTGCCTGTAACAAATGGAGACAGCAGGCCAGAGAATGGGCCTTACTGCGTGGGACTCCCTCGGGCTGCAGACAGCTACACTGATCACACTGCATCTTCCAGACGCACAGGGATGCTCTGAGGCACTCCGAGCCGCAAAGGGCGGGTGCTGACTCTTTCCTGGTCCTCAGCGGGCGTGTTTGAGCATGAGTTAGAACATTGCCATGAGGACAATATAACGACGTATGACCTCTCACATGGGATGTCAGGTCAGAAGTGCAGCACCTGAGCAGACAGGTGGTACAAACCTGTGACCCCAGCACTTAGGAGGCAGAGACAGGAGGCCAGGGAGTTTAATAAGGCTAGCCTCAGATACATAGCAAGTTTGAAGCCTGAAAGGAGACATAAATAGATAAATAAATAGTCAAACAGTGACGTGATCATGAACTCCAAAGCTTTAGCAAACCCCTAGCAGGTGGGGAGGGACCCCTATCGAGGCTCCTCTGCTGTGTGTTTTGGTTTAACTTATCTGTGCCTAAGCATTTTGCGTGCCTTGAAAAGCAACTGAGGTCAGGGCAGACCTGTAACTTGGCTGTCCCCACAGCTCCCTCCACAAAGCATTTGACAGCCACTCCCCAAGCACAGGCACTGTCCCCTTCCCAAGAGTGCTCACTTCTGGTTAATCCTGGAGAGAGCAGCTAATGATTGGGGTTCAAATGCAGCTACAGCATCGTAATCCCCGCAGGACTGGACTCCTTTCTTCCCAGGGCTCTGAAAACACAAGAAGGGGCATGGACGGTGGCCCAGGAGTCAAGAGCATTTGCTGTTCCAGAAGAGAACCTAAGTATAGTTCCTGGCACCCACATCGGATGGCTCACAACAGCCTGTAACTCCAGCTCCAGGGAGATCCACTTTCTCATCATCTGTGGGCAACTGCACTCATAGACAGGTGAACAGGCACGTGCGTGCACACAGGCACAGAAAGACAGAGAGGGAAATAAACCTTAACAAAAGATGCTGATGCCCAGGAAAGCAATGGCCAGATACAAGGCTCCATGCCATAGGGCTAGAGACTGCAGCCAGCTCTCAGATCCTGAGTTGCCTCTGCTCTTGCTTGGTCTGCTGCTGAAAGCTAAATAAGAACTAAAACCTCCCCCATCCTGCTTCTCAGGGCTCAAGCTAGGCTTTTGTCCTTTAGGATAAAAATAAAAGGCACAGAGATGCTTATTTCAAGGTTGTGTGCAATACAGCAACAGGGACACTGCACACTAACAAGTGGTGCAAAAGGAGCAGGGTAAATGGGCTAGCACAGGGGTAAATGGGCTAGCACAGGGCTAAATGGGCTAATACAGGGCTAAATGGGCTAACACAGGGACCTACCTGCCTCCTCCTTGCCAGTGCTTGGATTACAAGCACATGCCACTGTGCCATCTTTACATATGTCCTGTAGATCAAACCCAGGCCCTGATTCTTACATGACAAGCAGTTGATCACCAGAGATATCTCCCCAGCCCCTTGGGGGTTATCTGTGATGATGGTAGATCTTCTAGGTGACACTGAGAATCTAACAAAGGACTTCACACAGGCTAGGGGATCACTCTACCACTGCGCCTCCTCAACTGCTCTTTTGAAAGACTGAATCAATTAAATGGAAAGATAAGAATATTGTTGGTCTACATTCTTCAACTGTCTGCACGCATGGCTTTTATCTGCAACTGCTGCTAAAATTCCTTCCCAGGAGAAGACACAAACACTGTCTACCCCTCCTCCTCCCCCTAAGGTCCTAATGTCAAACTAAAGCACAATTCCACTGAAGTTCACTCTGGGGACCAATGAGTTTATTGGACTTCCTTACAGAGTATAGGTGAGCCATTACCTACAGGGGTGTGGGTACCCCTCCCCAACAAGGCTACACCAGAGTTTTTACTCAGCAGAAATAAGGGATAACTCAAAACACATTGATGGAGCCCTTCTCTCCTAGTCTTTCTTGGCCTACATACTCTAGCCCCTCCCCAGGACATTATGCAATTAGGGTAACACTGCATACAACAGGTGTTAGGAGCACTAGCTATATAGTCAAGTAAGGGTTCTGGGACCCTACCCCACCTTCTGTGAGTGCATATGAAGAGTCAACAAGCCCAGCTAGGATGATAGGATGATTTTTTTTTTGCAAGTGAGCATAAGCTAAAAAAAACCCAAGATAGAGGGTTTAGCTTAGAGCAAGGGTTCACAACCAGTGGGTCCAGACCCCTTTTGAGTTGCAGATCAGGTATTTACATTATGATTTGTAACAGTAGCAAAATTACAGTTATGAAGTAGCAGCAAGATAATGTTATGGTTGGGGGTCACCACAGATGAGCTGTACTAAAGAGTCCTAAGGGCATTATGAAGGTTGAGAACCACTGATCCACCATCCTCTAAGCCTTAAAAGATAATCTTGCAAAGCAGCAACTCATGTTCGTGGATAAATATTCAAGCAAACTCAGTAAGATCATCACTGTCTCACTTTAGTAACCTCTTCTATGAGTCCCTTTCCTTGTTATGTGATCAGATGCCCATCAGGAAGCAACTTGAAGGAGGAGGGGCTTATCTGAGCTCACAGTTTGAGGGGATACAGTCCATCCTGGCAACAGGTGGCACTATGTAGCAGGAATTTATAGATGGGACCATTCACCTTGGCAGAAATAGGTAAAAGACATCAGGCAGGAAGTAGAACCAACCACGGGAGCCTACTTCCTCCAGCAAGGCTCCACGTCCTGAGGGTTTCAGTCCTAAGGGTTTCACTAACTTCCAAGCGGTGCCAGCTGCCTAAACACAAGAGCCCATGGGCCTTCCCACATTCAAATCACACCACCTCTGGTTTTCCTGACCCTCCTGTAGTCAAGAGTGCCTTCCACTTGGCCCCTCTCGAATCTGATGTTACAGAACTTAGGCACTGGAGGCATATAAAGGAAAATATATTAGCCCCAGAGGAACGTCCTCACAACTCCTACACAACATAAGCGTTTGTGTGAGTGCTATTCCAGGTGAAAGAAATGGCAGGGACTACCTCCCTCTTCTAAAGAACTCCATGGGGTCCCAAGTATGATCTAAACTGGTAAAGGTCCTTCTAAGATGATGTGTGCTGACATTTTGAATTTGACCAAAAGAGGTCAAATTCAAGGATGTTTAAGCTGCATGGCTTGCATAAGCATCAAACAGTCCTTATAAACAGTTTGCTCCTCAGAGTGACTTCACACTTCCATTACAGTAAGTTTCTTTTACTGTTGCTATGACAAAATATCCCAACAAAAACTTAACAGAAGGGAGCTTATTTCAGCTCGCAGTTCACCCATAGGAGGAGCCAAAGGAGGAGCGTCCACCATAAAAGGAAAATCTACCATAGGAGAAGCATCCATAATAGGAGGAGCATCCACCATAGGAAAAGCATCCACCATGGGAGGAGCCAAAGCAGCAGAGGCTTGTAGCATCAGGTTACATCACACCCCAGGGAGGAAGCATAGAGAAATGAATGCCAGCTGCTACTGGGCGGCTTCTCTCCACTCAACCCAACAGCTACAGCCTAGGGAATGGCACCACCTACAGTGGGCGGGTCTACCCCCCTCAGTTAACCTAATAAACATAATCCCCCAGAGTCTGCCTCCTACCCAGGATTGACACCTGAGATTAACTATCACACCCACCAAATCACTTGCACAGAAAAATACATACAAAACTGTTTTCTCAAAAATAGTGTTACACGGCAGATGAAAGATAAATTCTTTCTGTAATGTTCTGAATGGGAATCTTTCTGGTATAGACCAACCCAAGGAGGAACAGAGTAAATAAATGTACTATTTAGTACAGGCTAATACTACTTAATAAGGCAGGCATGGTATAAATTTACCATGCACTTACAGGCTCTCTGGCTCCATCTTCCACCTCTGTTCTCCTTTTGCCCAAACTAAAACATAGCTGCTGTGGCCACAGGCACCCCATCTAGTCTTTGAGGCTCTTTCCTTGGATCCCCCATCAGCAAACTTCCCAGATGCTGGGGGCTTCTGGGAAGGCATTCTCTCAGCAACACAGGAGCTTCAAGGAGTCTGCCATACTCACTACTGATCTAATAAACACCGAAGTGACAGTATAAGATGGGGGTTGCAGGGGCCACCAGCTACAACAGCTAATTAGGCTGCAGCATCTAGTTAACTGGAGGTAACAAGACCAAGGGCACAAAGCAACATGCTAGGAATCACAGGACAGAAGGACAGAAAGGACCCTCTTCCTGAAAGACACTGGACCCTCTAAGACAGGAGCCCTCCTGCCATTACTTGAGGCCTTTATTGGTAGGGTGAAGATCTCATCAATGTCTGTTATTTATATTAAGTGGGCAGGGCAATCAAAAATTAGGAGAACATTCTTTCTGGCCTCATGTTACTGACCTGATCTAGAGAATGTCATGCCAGGAAGGTAAGACTGCTGGGAACCGATAGTCAGCTGTGGACACCCAAAAGCACCTCACTGCTGATTGTCGTGGTTAAGGGCATGTACTGTTCTAGCGGAAAGCCCACGTTCAGTTCCCAGCAGCCACACTGGGATGCTCACAACTGCAGGTAACTCCAGTTCTGGGAGCATCTAACACTTCTGGCTTCTGTGGGCACCTACATTCATGTGCACAGACAGACTTACAAATATTTTTTTTTTTGAGACATGGCCTCTCTAGGTAGCCTTGGCTGTCCTGGAACTCACTCTGTAGATGAGGCTAGCCTTGAACTCACAGAGATTCACCTGCCTCTGCCTCCAGAGCATTGGGATTAAAAGCATGTGCCATCATGCCCGGCTACAAATGAATTTTTTTAAATGGATTGTTAAAACTTGCTTTTGCCCAGGGTCCCAGTTTGTTCTTGTTCTTAATTGATTTTAAATTTTCTTTCTCATATTCCTTCCATCTGTGAAACAACACAACCCAACTTGAATATTTTTAGAAAAATCTGTTTACTTGATTGTTATATTAACCACTCATTTATCTCTACTTTCAAAATAAGCCGGTTGGGTTTCTTCCCAGTGAATTTATTTAGGAAAAGGCAAAGCTGTCCCACGAAGAATGGTGGCCAAAGCACGGTCATAGTCTTCCCCTTTCTTGCACACAAAACCTGTCATGTCCCAAAGCTGAATACAACTCCTGACTGTCAATATATTCAACAATCAGACTGTGTGAAATGTTTTGCTAAGAATGCGCTTGCTCTTCAAAAGACACCAATGCAAAATGAAGATGGCCCAAGACGCAAGATGGCCCAGCAGGTAAAGGGCTCTTGCTGCCCAGCTTACCAGCTCTCATGATAGACAGGGAGACTGACACATCACACTGTGCGTGCACACAAACCCATATGCACACATGCACAATACAGTAAGGAATTAAAAAGTGATAAAGATAAAAATACATGAACAGGTGAAAACACTGGAAAGACAAACATTGAACAAAGGATGTGTATCCAGAGGTGTAGAGTCACAGCTGTAAGCAAGGTGGTCCTAGATACATGCAATTCATTCATGACAAATGTACTCAGTACAGCCAAAGAACACACACACATACACACACACACACACACACACACACACACACACAGAGAGAGCGCAAAACAACAACAACAATACTGTAGAAGGCATACAAAAAGCAGACATAGTTGGCTGAGAAACACAAAACGATTCCAAGAGCCATCAGGAGAATATAAAACAGAACTGCCTCACACTATTATTCCACATCTCTCTAAAGGGCTAAAATGAAAAATCTGACAATTCCAAGTGCAGGTGAAGAAGAGTCACAAAGCCTGGCAGGTGGGAGTATAAAACAGGACAAACCCCTAGAAAGCAGATGACACTTCAACACCTCCTGATCTCAGCAGAAATGGTGAAAATATACTTCCACAAAAAGACCTTTCTACAGATGTTCTTAGGAGCTTTGTTCATGAACACCAAACTCACAAACAACCTGGTGGCCCAAGATAGATCTTGATACCACATCTTGGTATCACAACCCAGGTCCTATAAGAAAACGGAGGACTGTGGACAGATATGCTATAGGAAGTCCAGGAGGCAGTGCTGTCAGGAAGGAAAACAATCCCAGAAGCCTCTGTGTACAAGGAGTGCAGAGCATAGCTGCCTTATCTGGGCAAGAACTGGAGGGAACATCCATTCCAGTTGGAAAAGCAACTGGATAAGAGTGGGTTTAAAGAATGCCAAAATAGGGGCTGGTGAGATGGCTCATTGGGTAAGAGCACCCGACTGCTCTTCCGAAGGTCCGGAGTTCAAATCCCAGCAACCACATGGTGGCTCACAACCATCCGCAACAAGATCTGAC